>NC_090869.1:50380037-50395037 GCF_036669935.1 Montipora foliosa | reverse complement strand
AGAGCAGAAGGAAGTTTCCCGGACGGTCGATCGAGAATAAAATATTTACGACATCAAAACAACATTAATTTTGAACCGTGAATATAGAATATAAAAAGTTACGATCAGCGACAAACATTTTGGGAGATTTTTGCTACGTTCAAGTAAATTGCAAAATCGAAAGTGACATGGCCGGAATTCAGCGGGCGCCGTGATTAAGTTACCGCTGTATGTTTACTCGCCAAACAGTGAAGCATCTGTGTCAAATGATGGCAAGATACCGGGTTTTTGTAAGTTTCTTTTTCTGTCAAGTGTTATAAAGTTTGACAATGAAATGAGCGAAGTCAAAACAAAGATCACAATCGCCCAACTCTTATTTATGCAAAGTCAAAATTTACTCTCCAAGACACGTACGACGTTATTTATCACCAGGTAATTCCATCATTTTGGAAATAGCAGCTACTTTATTATTCATCTGCGTCACAAGTTTTCACTGATTTTGGGGCTCATTTTGTTGAAACTCAAGCACGCTTCCAACGGGCCTGTGAACCCTTCCTGCTTACAGAGCAATACTAAAAAACTTCTCCCATATCACATTTCAACCTTAAGCTCGAAAATTCAATACACAACATGATATTATAATTCACAAAGGCAGAAAATACCACAGAATCCTTTTCCAGCGAAAATTTTATTGAAACAAACAACATATTTGCTCTTTGAGGCGAAAACGTCTTCCTATTTCATTGCGTGCGTGAAGACAAGAAACTCAATTGTGTCAAATTACCATGTACTTCAGGTAAATACAGCTCACTTTGATTTCGTCTCGACGGGCGATAGGTTGTTGTCGAGGTCCAGTACTCGTCGCTTTTGAGATTCATACCTAGTTTATCCAACTGACTTTCCATTATTGAGCTCCATAAGGGTATATTTTGTTTAAGGATCCACTAAAACGCCATTCGCGTTGCATGACTTTCGACGCCATTGCAGGCTAAGTTAATGATTCTACTGTGCCCACCAGAGAAATCTACGCAGTTCCACTACCCTCTCGATCCTAAGAAAATACGCCCAGAAGGCTCTATACACAAAGACACCACTTACCAGGGGAGTGACAGGCAAGACTTTTACCGACACGGAAAAAAAAAAAAAAAAAAGAAAAAAAAGAAAACAAACAAACTAAACGAAGACCTCGACTGGGTTTGCCTTATAAGGCAACCCAGTAAAAAATCCACGAAATGAAACAGAGATTCCGACTGGGTTTGGCAACCCAGTAACTACGTTATACCCGGGGCCACTACTAAACTGCGGATATGAAATTTAAAAAAAATACTGCTAAAATCGCGTTGATAACTGCGAGGGTAATAGCTTCACTTGATTTCATATCCGCAGTTAAAAATATGATTCATTTCATATATCATTTCGTTCATTGATTCATTCATGATCGCGGAAACGTTAACATTTGACCAAATCTCAACATCATCGGCTTCCTAGCTCCGTTAGTTAAAGCGTCGCATCGCCATCGCGGGTTTAAAGCCCGTTGAAATTATGAATTTTTCAGGCTTCTCTACGCAGTTCATAACTGCACGGATCATAGCTTCACTTGATTTCATATCCGCAGTTCAATACACTTTTTTCTATAAGAACGTCTTATTTTGGAGCTGAAGCTGAACGACCTTTTATATTTGCGACGTGAGGCAGAAAACGTTTGTAAGATCTTCTTAAATTTACATCACTTTGTTTCACCTGATGACTTTGATGGTGCTGAAGTAATTTTGGAACGATTTTTAATGAAAAGAGGTCATTATTAGAAACTGAGATGTGTGTCATGCAGTAAGATTATGCCCTTAAGTATTTGAATTAATTTACATTAATTTATCGTTGTTTTATGCTTTCATTTAAAATTCAAATAAGCATAATAAAAATGTTCTTAATCGACTCTATGCCTGAGAAATGTTCTTAATACGTTCAAAAAATTTGGCGGTTAATCTCAGCCTCAACGTTCTTACAAAAAAGGTTTTTATAAAATAAAGAGAGTGTATATGATTCATTTCAAATATCATTTCGTTCATAATTATGTTTCCAGGTCACGTTTTTCTCGACATCGCCACAGCATGAAAGACTCGACACTAATATTGATGCAACAAAGACCTTGTTATTAAGATAACAAACCTATTGCCCGAAATGGAAACCATAATACTCTTTGTTTGTCCATCCAAATTTTAAAGAAGCACTGTTTCCAGTTTCTCTTGGGACTTACAATGGTCCAAAGAGAAAATAAAACAATGCTTATTCAAAATTTGGGTGGACAAACAAAGATTATAATGGTATTTTCAGCTTCGGGCAATTCTAGAGTACCATTTGTTTGCGGTCGACGTGACACCCCCTTTTAGCCAATCGTATCCGTCCTGTATACACATAAATGAAAAAAAAAAAAAAAAGAGCTTGTGCGTTACTCTTGCATAGCATTCTGTACCCTCTCTTCTTTGGTGCATCTAAAACTTCAGCTGCGCAGAGATTACTGACTTTCATATCGTTTGGAATTGGAACGGTTCGGTAAGTGAACTGGTGATTGAGGATAAGGTTGCAATGAAAGCACTAATATGAAACTGCGCAGTTTTTAGGGAAATTGTTGTTGTCATGTGTTGAGGTTCGTAGGTCACTTCTTTTGCTCTCTTCGTTGCACGTCGTTTTGTTTTCACTTTGGGTGACTTGGACACAAGTAGAAGACATAATGGCTACGCTAACAAGGCTTCTCAACTTTTTCAGGTTTAAAAACTATTGTGGATCTACTTGTCGAGTGCATTTAATAACGATCCCTCGCGTGAACCATTTGAATACAAATTAATTTACATAATCACATCGACCTTTTATTACGAGAAAAAAAGATAAAAAAGGAATTGTAAATAAGGCCACCTCCTTCGGTCTCTATCTGATTTAGGGCAAGGTAAAAATGTTAGCGCCGTTCTTACTTAAAATGATTGTTATGCAATCACGCCATTCCTCAGTTAGCCCATCCAGACATGGCTGAGTATTGAATAGAATTTTAAAGAAAACAACTACACGGTTCATTGGAGACAAGCGCGCCTCGATTCAGGTTTCGTGGACCATGAAACCTCCACTGATCTCCAAAGGCAAATTTTTCCATTGTAGACTTTCTACAGGCCAAGGCTCTTTTGAAAAGTATTTTCAAATTAAGGTACTTCCCTTATACCAACCTTTTTAATTTACAATGTTTTATTTCTTAAGTATTAACTATTGTCTGGGTGAGAGTAGTCCCTGAGAGAATGACTGATGCTCGTGACATATGAATTGATAATAGTTTTCCGTTCTAAGGACTGGACCTTGAGCAGAAAATTAAGACTAAGAAAAAAGGACTTAACCATGTAAAGAATGAAAAACTTTAATCTTCCGTAAGTACAACAACAAAGTCAAATAGAATGTTATCCGTAAATCGTGCGTTACTGCACGATTTGAGAGTTTCAGGATGTAAATTCTAAACCAGCCGTGCATGAAGTACAAAACTGATATGGGATGCAGCGATGGCCTAGTGGTCAGAGCGCTTGTTTGGCTTTCCCACCAATGTGGCCCAGGTTCGATTCTGTGTCGTATGTGGGCTAAGTTTGTTGGTTTTCTACTCTGCTCGGGAGAGGTTCTTTTTATGCGGTAAATGAACATGGTCAGCTAACCCATGCTTTAATAACATGCCATGATTGTAGGCAATCAAGGTATAGTATTAAAGGTTATTATTTGGGCATCGTTCAAGTTTTTTTATTTTGTGTCGTACTTTTTGTTTCTCAGGTAGACGATTTAGGAAAGAGGTATTCTCATGTCTTTTCCCTTGTTTTAATAATACCGCTGAGGTGTGCATCAGTTGCAAAATATCGCCCGTCTCGGATCTTTATACTCTCTGGAAGAAGCTTTAAAACAGGACATGTTTGTGTTTTTTTCTCTTCCCCCTTTCCCTTGCTTTGATCTTGCCAAGATAACAAAACACTTGAGTAAAATTCACTCATTTCTTCTCAGATAAAGAAAAAAACAGTTTTTAAATATAGCTCTGAATCGAATTCTCATCGAAAGATTAATGACAATCGATCGTAAAAAGACCAAGATTTCTGCAGTCTCTGACTTTTATGATGTTCTGTCAAAAGGAAGAAATTGATCACGTGCTAGACAACCATAAAGGTGCACGTGACCACCTTGTGTCAACTGAATGAACTACAGGAAAACATGTTAATCGATCGTCGTTTTTAGAGTAAAACAACATCTTTGGTTTTTTAATTGTGTTGTAATATTTAACTGAATATTTACATTTAATCTGTCGGGTCAGGAAGCCTTCTTTGTCGGGTTCCTGAGGACGTATCTATTTTGACTTCAGGGTGAACTATTTACACAATCGCGATGTTGAGCGGCCATGTAATTGAAAATCTGAACATCCATGAGATACAAAAACAGACTTGCGAATTTGCGCAAATCACAATGCTGACAAGCACAAAAGCAGAAGAAATGGTTAATAAATATGAAGTTTGTCACTATCTGAATGTTTTTTTCAATGGGATGTCGAAAGGCCAAGTGGATGTTATGCATAATGTGGCAAGTTGGGGCGATCAAGTTGAGCGTGTCACCCGTTATAAATATTTTTTCACAAAATGTTCCCGAATCGTCAAGTATCACCACAGAAGATAAGAACATCATTCTCACAGCTTATTCTACGCAAAAAGTAGGTTCTGGAGGTAATTTTGAGAGTGGAAATCAAGTTTACGGCAGACAAGTATAACAAGGTTACGTATATTTATATTAAATTAAGTTATCACAACTGAAAGACGCTGAACTTATTTTGACACGAAAATGCTTTACTATTGCCATAAAAACTATCCAGTTAAGCTCGCATATTACACAACATGATGAATTCATAAAGGCCACCTTTTCCAGTGAAATAGTTTTTCGAAACAAACAACATATTTGCTATTGGAGGCAAAAAAACCCTTCCTATTTCATTACGTGCGTGAAGACAAGAATCTCAATCGTGTCAAATTACACTCCGCGTCAAAAACGCAACTAAATATATTTCCCACCAGTGTTCAGCATCAAACCCTTTACTGAAAAACCCTTTACTTGAATTATCAAGCAAAAAATAGGCAACAAGCTTTCCTTCAAATAATTTTTGATTAACAAGAATTATTGAAATTTCCAATTGTTACCGGAAGACTGTGCAGATCCAAGTTGTTCAATTCCTACTCTGTTTTTGTTAAACCCATAAGTTACCAGAGGATTTTCCATTTGGTTTCAGTGTTCTACATAACAGCACACTTGGTAAAATATTAGCAATACAGCTCACTTTGATTTCGGCTCGACGGGCGATAGATTATTGTCGAAGTCCATTACTCGCCGCTTTTAAGATTCCAGATATATTTGTCTTGTTTATCCAATTGACGTTCCATTCTTGAGTTCCAAAAGGGTATATTTTGTTTTAAGATGCACTAAAACGCCATTCGCGTTAGAATGACTTCCAACGCCATTCCAGGTTAGTAATTAAATGTTCTCCTATGTGCACCAGAGAAATCTACGCATTACCCCAGCCCCCTCAAACCTAACAAAATACGCTAAGAAGACTCTATGCACAAAGACACCACTTAGCAGAGCAGTGAAAGGCAACCGGGACTTTTCCCGACACGGAAAAAAATAAATAAACGACGAAATGCAACGCAGATTCCGACTGGGTTTGCAACCCAGTAAAAAACAAAAAAAAAACCACGAAATAAAACCCAAATTCCGACTGGGTTTGGCAACCCAGTAATCAGTGTTATTCTTGCAGTATTTGCGATTGTATTATCGGGCATTTTGTCCTTGAAGACAAAATCCTTGGGACTTTTGCAACATTTGCTATTTGCTGTCTGCATGATTCGTAAAATAAATGTTTTTCTATTGTTCAGTGTTATTTGTAATTCTTCCCAAATCGCATTTTTTCCTTGGAGGAAATTCCTTGCGACTTTTGTGATATTTGCAATAATTGCGATAATTTTGTTATTCTTCAAGTATTTGCTGTTCTTGTACATGCTACCTGTTGCAGACGAAATCCTTTTGCAATATTTCTTTGGTGGCCAATTTTGTGTTAACTCTCCTGGACATAGTGGATGTTTAACCCGCCAAGGTCAGGTCCTGCTTTCGAGTAGTTGCCTTATGTCAAGAAAATTTGTTTCATCCATCTGATGCGATTGGCTCTAATATCCCTACCTCGTTTCCATTCAACAATGTCATCTCTGTGTTTTGTGTGTGTAGCACAAGCAGTAAAGTAACCTGTCAATGCTTTAGAAGGAAGGAAAATGGGCGCATAAAGTGGAAGATTTGACATGCACTCACAAAGTATATTGGTCCTCCCCTGCAAAATACTTTGCAAGCCTTTGGCCGTTTCTAAACCAACATTAAATCAGGGGTGGGGATAGCGAGATTTTAATCTTTTATCACAAACAAATTAGAAAATAACAATGTTACAGTAATGTGTCACTTTTTTTTTCCAACGAGTGTTGTCCAAAATCGTAGATCATTTAGATCTCCTAATTAAAATTCAAATGGCATGGCCTGTTTTTTTCTCCCTTCTCCCTCAGATTGCCAGCCGTTCTGTGTCGAACAATTTTCAATGGAATCTAAAATGAATCGTTTTCTTGCAGCAATGAATAAGCAACTAACCACAGACGAAGTTTTGGTAAAGATTGGCAGCTATGGGCGGTTCCAGATCATGCTCACTGTATTTATCAACATTGCCTATGGGCTCTGGTGGGGCTTTCCATTATATGTGATGATGTTCATTGCGTCGGAGCCAGGATGGAAATGTAAAACCCATGTTAACTCCACTTGCCCTTTCAACAAAACGATTCATCTTGGAGACGACGATTACTCCTTCCGATGCAATATTCCTAGGGAAGACTGGACGTTCGAAGATGACCGCACATCAGTGGTTACTCAGGTACAGCACACAACTATTATGTCAATTGATTTCACCCATAGAGAAAGCAACAAAATGAAAATATTGAAAACAAAGCTTCCCTCATTTACCAGACAATGAGCAAAAAAGAACGCAACGACAACAACGATTCACGGGTTTGCTTCTCAAAACATTATACGCGGGGATACACAGCTGCCATGTTTTATTGCAAGATTCTAGATATACATGACTTGTACGCCGGGTTGCAATTTACGGAGTTCCTTACCCAAGCTGAGACGTGCTAAATTTTCATTTAGTCCTGGTAATATTATTATCTTTTAAGTTCTTTTTTTATTTAATTTTGTTTGTTATAAAAAATCCACGAAACTGAAATTTTACAAGACAAGTAACAACCTCGTTTTAGGACTTCTTCCTTGGCTTCTGGGGCGCTTTCCACTTGTATGGAATAACGGGAAAGAATTTTCCCCTTAAAGGAACAGAATAAATTTCCTCAATCAAAATATGCATGGGGACTAGTGTGTTCCTTTTGAAACTTTCTTTTCTTTTTTTCTCAAGAGACTGGATACTAATCATTTAGAGTAACAAACATGGGTGGCGGATTTTCGATCATTACTTCAAAAGTAGTACTTCTCACCAGTCAGCAAATGGCTCACAATGCAACTGGTCTACGCCAATCGTATAATTATGTCTTTAATTGAATTTACTTGAATTATTCGATCTAAAAGAATACATAACACATTTTGAATGAATACCTTAAGACGCTCGCTACATAAACGTTCGAGAAACTCCCAGCATGAACACTTACTTTTTTGACGATATCCAGTTAGGTCGGTTTCAGTAAACACGGGTTAAACACTTCAGATAGGCCAGAAACAGGTGAGCGAAACAGGTAAGCAAAGCATACCGTTACATTCAGTTCTCCGTGACTAAACTCTAAGTTTACCTCGTCTAAAGATGATCCCCTTTTTGCTATTGAATTTCACAACTAAATATCAATCAAAATCAATCAATGAAATATCAAACCGCATTGTTTTAATGAAACACTCACCTGCAGTTGTGCAGCTACGAGCTATAAAAGCATCCCGGCGCTTGAAGTAACAGAAACCCGCACGATTCATTTGGGTAGCTAAACATCAAGGCCCATGGGATCCGCCATGTTTTTTTCTTTTTTCAAGGAGCATGGTACTAGTGGGACAAAGCAAATGACACAGGATTTTCCGATGATTTCGGGAAAACCGACAAAAAGAGGAATACTTCTGAAGGTATTCCTCTAAGGTCTGAATGAATCCCGAGAATTGTACTCTGCCTTGCAGAGGTTTCCCTGACTTTCCTCTCTAGAGGGAAGAAAAGGAAACCTCGGCACGGATCTCCTGGATGTTCTCAAAACTTTTGCAAGAATATTGAATAAGTTGCCAGAAATCGGATCCGTGCTTTATATGCAAAGGGTTCTGGGATCGCCAGGGGGCAAACATTGCAAGTCGCTGTGAGAAAATGAATGGCAGAAACTAATTCGACGTCCAAAAAAAACGACTTAGGAGAGAGATTAACGCTATTTTCGACTCAGTTTTATCAGAAATATGATAAACGTGAAATATGGGATAAAATTTGCTGATTAACTTCCTTGCTTGCGTAAGGTTTATTATGAAATGGTCTCAAACTATTACAAAATTAGGAATAAATCTAGAGGAAATATCTCAATAAAGCCTTTTCAGTTGTATCAATGTGTGTATAGGATGGCTTTTGGCCTATTTCTAAACTCAGCAATTCAAATAATATTGGAAATATGCCTAGTGGCATTGTGTTGTGTGGGGATTCTTCCTCACGTCGGAATATTAGGATTTTACTCGCCCAGGAATAACAATGATGTTTTGTCGTGGGTAGAGCTATTAATCGTTACCAATTCAAGGTTTCGATGAGTACAAAGGTCTGTTCAAATAATTTTGTACGAAGTTACAGAACCTCTGAATGTCCTACACCAACTTTGTACATAAGAGAGTATGATTGTGGGAGTACCAAAACCTCAAAGACCTGCTCCAAAGATCAGATCTACAGAGAACTAGTATATGAAGATGACGCTTTTGTATTGGTCGAAGTCATAGTGGAGCTTGACAAGGTTGCTCAGATCCAGTGACTTTCTACTTGTAGATGGTATTTTGACAGAAGAAAGGGTTTGTTTACATGTAACGTAACAGCTGGGGCATGAATTTCCAGTGTTATCTAAATCTATCGAAACAGAGACTGCTGTATTCTATGGAAGAGAAGCACTAAAACAGCTACCTCGAGGCAGAAGGAGATTGAAATAGTTTGCTTGAGCAGAACTACTACATTACATGTAACTGAAAGTGATTGGACTCTCACCGCAGAGTTTGTAGAAAATAGTAGCGGACTTTTCCCAATCAAACAAGAACTTAACCTATGGATTTCCTCATGTTTCTCATTGCTCATTTCATCGCTCCAAAGAGCAATAGCTCTGTAAATACAATTTCCATCTACTCTGACAACGACTTCTCTCCTTTGAGGAGATAAATTTCCAGAAGCCGTAATTAGTTTACGCAAGTCGTAACTAATAAGAAAACAGCCTAGACACACGTAAATACAACTAAAAAGGCTTTGTGTTATTTCCTCCAGATTTGTACCTAAATATTTCGAGACCATGACGAGATGTCAATTTCACAATAAACTTTACGGATCCTTACGCAAGCACGGCTAATCCCAGTAAAATTTTATGTCATATTTCACCGGTTATTCAAACAAAAACTTACACTTGACACGTATCAACATTGCCCAAATTGATTTCTGATATAACTACGTCGAAAAAGCGTTGATCTCTCTCCAAAATCGTTTTTTGGACGTCGAAATAAGTTTCCGCCATATATTTTCTTACAGCGACTTGCTATGTTTGCCCCCTGGCGATCCCAGAACCCTTTGCGTATAAAGCACAGATCCGATTTCTGGCAACTCGTACTCCCAGGAGCCCACGAATAGGAGCCTCCATGTGCTCTATATCCTTGAGTCAATTTTTGCCCGTATCTTTCTATTTTTAGAACCAAGCCTTCAGTAGGAGACTCACATTTACATCAATTTACATCAATTCGCACAATTTGCGTACATTGTTTTTGCTATTTTTGTCTTCGTTAGACAATGAATTTATTCTGATTGGCTATTTTAAACAGCGCATGCAGTGCCGAACAACTCGTAGCATTCTAAAAATAGAAATATACGGGCAAAGGTTGACTCATAGGGCTTGTATGGGGGAGGCAAGCTCCTACTGATGGGCTCCTGATACACCTTATTCCAAAATGGCCGCTGATTTATGCGGATACAAATTGGCCCTTGTTGCCTCGTTCAAGATGAAATATTCTTTTGAAATTTAAGCTTAAGAACGAGGCATCAAGGGCTTATTTGAATAAAAACAAAAGAATATCAAAATGGCGGCCATTTTGGAATAGGGTGTATTCATTAAACCCTTAACCGGTTTAAAACCCGCTTCAAGCAGTTTGAATTTTAACGTCTGCCCAATGGCGAAAGAGTGGACGTGAAGTTGCATTGAAGCCACTTCGCGCATGCGTGACAGAGCATCGACGAGATCCGTGCAATGCAGGGAAGAGAATCGTGATGGGCACCCAAAATCAATAAGGTTGTCTTATTTCAAAGTGCTATCACCTGGCAAAATGCGTCATTTATTTATCATTTTTATGCACCTTATGCACCATCACCATGACTAGCTCAGTCTTTTCTGAAACTTTTTTCATTTTCCAGTTTGACCTGGTGTGTGACCGTGGCTCATTTGGATTTATCTCAACCTCGGTTATGTTTGCCGGCCATTTTATTGGCAGCCTTGTCGTTAGCCCGATCTGTGACAAGTTTGGACGCAAGATTCCCCTGTTTGTTTGTGGATTCTTATGTTGTTTGTTAAATTTTCTCTCTGCATTTTCTCCCACGTTCTGGGTATTTGCACTTTTCCGTGCCCTTGTTGGCTTCATGATTGGTAAGTGCTTCAGCTGATTTAGGAGAACAAGCAAATTTAGTTCATAAATTTTTGAACGTCTATGCTTAGTTGATATTTGCAACTTGCTAATATATTAAATATTTTAAACCTCCGTTTCCCACCAGGTGGCTACAGTATCCCATTGTTCGTGTTGACAACAGAGTTTTCAGGAAAGCGCCAAAGAAGTACTGCAGGATCACTAGTGTGGATTGGATTTGGTGTATTCTACATGATTTTACCAGCATTTGCATTCGGCATCCGAGAATGGAAAACATTAACCATGGTAACTGCAGCTCCAGGCTTCCTGGTTGTAGCTGCGTGGTTGTAAGTAATAATAATAATAATAATAATAATAATAATAATAATAAATAATAATAAATAATAATAATAATAATAATAATAATAATAATAAAACAATAACTAAAAAAAAGGTCAGTTGTAACCTGTAGATCGTGAGGTTTCGACTGCATTGGCTGCAACTGGCTATTATTGTTTGTCTGTTAGTTATTTTGATTGGTGCATTTAATTCGATCCTCTGGGTTCTCAATAAGTTCAACTTCCTAAGGTGGAAAGTCGTCGTCCGTTTCTCCTTTTGTTGCGCTCCTTGATCGTGGCATCTATGCTTACGGAACAACTATTCCTCTGTACATAATGAAGGGTAGATTTAAGGTGGCAATCTGCGCTACTTCAATTCTTTTTTTTTGTCACTTGGAAATGATACCATTCATTTCGATTGCATCTTCTTATGACAATCTGTTTCCTTACCTCTCTACACAGTATCACACCAGAGTCTGTTCGTTGGCTTCTTAAAAAAGGTCGCGTAGCTGAAGCGAGGGAAACCCTGAGTAAAGTAGCCAGGATCAATCGTAAACAAATGCCAGAAGAGTCCCTGGCTTTACCCAAACAAGAAAAGCTCGGTGAATTTCGCGATCTTTTCGCCTCCATGAAAATGGTACACACGACTCTCGGCTCGTGGTTCATATGGTGAGTTAAAAGGAGCTTGGAAAAGCATTGATTCAAGTGTTCAACAGACCTTTTTCCAGATACGGCAGCCATTTTGGTTTCTATTGTTTCGAAAGACATTATGGCATGATCATGGGGCAAATTAATATGTATTTGCCCCCTTGGCATCCCATAACAGCTTTTTGAAACAATAGAAGTCAAAATGGCCACCGAATCTGCAAAAAGGTCTCTTATGTATTGTGGACTGAGGCACTCTGCATGGCCAAGTAATGAGGGCATTGAAATTCAGTGGCTCATTGAAACACCTTGATAGAGTTGTTTTTGGCAATCCTGCGTTTCACCCCTCGACTCTCCTTTTAGCGGCTGCCTGCTATCCGCCAGCACATGTACAACATCGAAAACTCAAGCGTTTACATGAACAACTAAATTCCAGTATTTAGGGAACACTAATCGTGGTCCTGTATGTGGTCAGGTTCAGGTATTCAGGCGAAAAAGTTTGCGATCATATGTGGGCTGTTTCAGTGGACCGATGTCAATCTGGCTCTGTCCTTGCACTCCACCGGGTTTTCCTCCCTTATCAAACTCAATGTCTACGTCGCATTGTAATTGCCACATAGCGCACCGTCAATTGGAGCTCCCTGTGTTGCGCTGTCCGCGAAATTTTTCATCAAAAGTTAGCGGAAGTTGACCCAAAAATTGCAATTAAGAAACAAATGAAAAGGGTACTAATTTAGGTCTTAACAAATTAAAAAGGATTTTACTTTTTTTTATTCATTTCGAATTGTTTTACTTACAAGCAGGTACGTTTATCTTCAAACAGGTTTGCAGCATCGTTCATCGGTTGGGGAGTGTCTTTAAGTGCTCCTTTCCTTAGTGGAAGTGTCTACATTAATGTGGTGATAAGTGCATTATCCGGTCTGGTGGTGTATCCTTTAATGACTTTCGTGAACTTGAGGTAAGGTATTAACGTGATCAGTGCTTTTTTTGTTGTAATTTTGTGTTTTTGTCTGTTTGGTTTTGTTGTTTCCTTTTCTTAGAAAACCTTACTAACGATCAAAACGTAAATATTTTTCGTTTAATGTCCTGCGGAACTATCGAAATAGGGTGTTTACTGTATAGTATTAAACCAATCACAGTACAGTTTGAATTAAGAATCTTAACAACATTTTCGATCCCTCGAGATACAATGACAAATTTTATGAAATTATCAGTAAAAAGAATTGTGATGAATACAAAAGGATGGGCGGATTGAATGAATGATTTTGAGTAATTAGACGTAAGCGAACTACTGTTTAAAAATATCAGTTTGTTTCTTTTCGAGTTAGTTTTTGTCTGTTTGGTTTTGTTGTTTCCTTTTCTTAGAAAACCTTACTAACGATCAAAACGTAAATATTTTTCGTTTAATGTCCTGCGGAACTATCGAAATAGGGTGTTTACTGTATAGTATTAAACCAATCACAGTACAGTTTGAATTAAGAATCTTAACAACATTTTCGATCCCTCGAGATACAATGACAAATTTTATGAAATTATCAGTAAAAAGAATTGTGATGAATACAAAAGGATGGGCGGATTGAATGAATGATTTTGAGTAATTAGACGTAAGCGAACTACTGTTTAAAAATATCAGTTTGTTTCTTTTCGAGTTAATAGTAAAAATAAACCGAGTTTAATAAAAATGTAACGCTAATAGTTGACACGGTACTTCGAAATAGAGAGTTCATGGCAATTATTGCTAAACAAAATGCGCTCAATGGTATGACAAAATACCTTGGATTCCTATAACGACGAATGGTTTACTTTTTGCCTAGTGTAAGAAAAAAACATTGTCTAGAGCGAATTCTCAGATATTTTCTCAATTGGCATATTTAAGGTGGCTCGGAATCCACTCCTGATAGATAAAGCCTGCTCGAAGCCTGCTGATCAGGCTTTCTAGTAATAAAAATGCGGGTCACCTGGTACGGTTTTTGAGATTTAAGGCGTTACCGTACAAAATATAGGGGTTTCTTTTATCAGATTACCTTTTTGGTGCCATGCTGACCTTGTTTTTAATGGCAATAAAGTTTGCAATAGGTCACCATGGCAGCCTACGAGGTACGCTGCCATGGTGACCTATTGCAAAATTTACCGTTATCATACGGTGAAAATGCGTTGAAGAGACACCGAAATCGAAACTTTTCAGTTTTCAAACTGAGATGTGATCCAAATTTATTTTAGGATTAGTTTTCATTCTGCATTAACACACTCTACTGTCGTCCTCTTTTACTTTTCTAGGTTCGGTCGCAGGAAAATTCTTATGGTGTCGTTCCTGGCTGCTGCCTTAGGTTCGATTGGGGCTCTTCTATTAACGGACAAAGCTAAGCATGACGAAAGTAAGAACTCGTTAAAATGCTTGTCACGATCATTTAAGTATGGCCTGGTAGACAATACCTAGTCACAAAAGATATTAACGCAGCATGTCTGTATCTGGCAACTAAGTAGTCTTCTTCCAGGGATTATTTGGGTGAGTTCAGACAGCCAAAAACAGGCAATACAAGGGTTGTCTTCTTATGCGACCTGCTTGGCAAGCGAAGTTTTGCCTGTTTTCGTGAGAGAAGCGCCGTGTGACAAGGGGTCTCTGCAATTAATTTAATGTTCTGTCTAGGCGGAGCTGCAGGGAAACTTCGTCTATGACCTCTGTCTAACTGGAGTGTTGTTTCACAATAATCTGATTCAAAAGCCTTTTTATAGGAAAGAATTTAAAAGAAGGCCGAAATCATAGCTGTATCGACATTTAAGTTAGCTCATAAAAAATGCTGCGAAAGCTAGTTCCTCGAGAGAGATGAGTGTCCTTTGAAATGTGATCTCGTATGGAGAAGATAGCGCCTGAAAAAATTGAAATATGAAATAACCTTTACTTACCCTCGGCAGTGTTTATAGCGCAAAGTCTAGTGGGGCCGAGCAAACAACTGAAACAAACAATAGGACATTTGCATGATGACGTCAATTTGACTACAAGTACCTTTGCTTGCCTCATGCTAATTGGAGCTATTGTTATTTTTACCCCACTAACAATACAAAATTTAAATAAGAAAACAAAAACAAACTGAATTCTGGTAGTTGTAGTCAAATGACGCTATCGTGAAAACCGGAA
>NC_090869.1:50352537-50357537 GCF_036669935.1 Montipora foliosa | reverse complement strand
CGCCAAAGAAGTACTGCAGGATCACTAGTGTGGATCGGATTTGGTGTATTAAAATTGCTTTTAGCAGCATTTGCATACGGAATCAGAGAATGGAAAACATTAACCATGGTAACTGCAGCTCCGGGCTTCCTGGTTGTAGCAGCGTGGTTGTGAGTATTTATAATAAAATAATAATTAAACAAAAAAGTCAGTTGTGACCTAGATCGTGGCGTTTCGACTACATTGGCTGCAATTGGCTATTATTGTTTGGCTGTTAGTTTTTTCGATCCTCTGGGTTCTCGATAAGTTCAAGTTCCTACGGTGGAAAGTCGGCGTGCGTTTCTCCTTTTGTTGTGCTCCTTGATCGTGGCATCTATGCTCACGGAGTAACTATTCCTCCGTACATAATGAAGGGTTAAGTTTTACGTGAATCGTCTCTTTACACTGCGCATGCGCGAGGGTGACAATGACAATTAAGATGCTGATGATGGCAACCATGATCCTAGCCTATCCTAAAAAAATATCGACTTATGGCCTTCACTTTTAATTTAAAATTTTTTCCCCTGCTTTCCCTTCCACACAACACCACACGTACAATGACTATTACAAAAAAAATGGTTGTTTTTTTCTCAAAAAGTATTTAAAGTTAGGGGGAAAGCAATACACCATTTTAAAGCTAAGAAAATAAGCTGCCCAAAACCCTATAACGTATTCACAGAGAACTAAGAAGGTTGAAAGAAAATAATGAAATAAAATAATAAAATTAGTTTTCCACGCAAATTTGGTCATTTAACGTTAATTACGGAGTTTTGAATGGAAAATGAAAATATTCCTCATTTTATCAGGCAAGAATATATTCGAATTTTTTTGAGTAATCGGAATGGCGATCAATGTGTAGTATGATAATTCGATATAAAAGTCAAATTTGTGACCCCTCACTACGGCAAAGAGACCGATGACATTACGAATAATTAACCTCTGTCGGCCAAAAACCCCCCAAATTTCCTATTTTTCGACGGAAAATTCATCCCAAAGGATAATATGATTCGCTGGACATGTAATCAAAGTAAATATGTAAGATTTTGAGTAAAAAAAACGAATACACAATTCTGTGCGATGACAAGATCACTAGGCAAATTTTATGCAAATATAACGCTACGAAAATATTTTTACCTTTTCAGCGATTTTAAGGCTTGAAATTCCATCCAATGAACCAAAATCGTTTTCTTTATCCTTTCCAATACCTGTTGTTGTTGTTGTTGTTGTTTTTTTTTATTGCCAAATACATCACGTGGGGTGTGAAGTATTTCGCTCATGCTCGATGGAAAATCAAACGGTTTCTCTCTCGGGAAGTGTAGAAGAAACCAACTGCTCGCAGGGTAATTGGGGGGCAAACACGGCTTAAGGACGTTCGCGCGAAAATTTTTTAACATTGATTTTTTACTGAAACTTTTACCACTGTAAGACGATGAGTTAGTTATGTCAGAAATGTAAAAAAAATGGGGGGTCACCGACTTCGTTTTGGAGAGAACATGCCCGGAAAAACACCCAAAATGTGACAAACATATTGCAATTAAATCTTTGAAGTGAAATCTTCTCTGCCAAATATTGTTTAAGTGGACTTATTAAGTGAATTTAGTGAACTGGTGAGGTTCCTTAAAGATCAAGTTCGCATTTAGCGACCACAGTTTCACGCGCCTTGGCGCCGCAAGATGGCAGGATTTGATGTCCCGTGAGCAGAAATCTTGAAATTTTTTTAACTTCCCACATTGATTTTTTGTTCATTTTTGGACAACGTGGAGATAATTGTAAATAAAATCCGTTTCTGGAAAGAAAAATTGGGGTCACCGAAAGTCCAAGACCGTTAAATCCAGGCAAAGCTATAGCAATGGCCTTTTGCCCTACCATTTCTCATTTTATTACTTAGCGCGCGCGCTCGTGTATGACGTGGCGTGTGCATTTGCGTGCGCAGTAAGGATGCGCAGAAACAATTGGCGCAAACGTCCTTAAATTACAGCGTATGGAATTTTTGTCGACTTTGAACCATTATTTGGACTATTCTGACGATTGTGGATAGCGAGAATACCTCTCAAAAAGCACTTCTGTTGAGATTATTTTCTGAAGTATGACGATCAGAATCAAGCTATAACGACCATAACGAAATTTGACGTCAATTTCGTAAAAACCCTTGTAAACAAAATTATGCAAATTCCCGCGAAATTTGAAGTGACATGAGGAGGTTTCTCATATCCACTTTTCAGACTTTGTACCTTTGGTATTGATCTAATTTTCCGTTGAGTGAATGATATTACTACAACGACTAAAACTATTTTTAAATTTTTGAAATCTGCCTTTTTGCAGCGGAGTTATAGAGGTTTGGATTCGGCCAAAATCCCCATACTTTCATTGTAATTGAAACCGCCTTTGCTCGTCAACCAAGATGGCGTCAGAAACCGTGAAAAGGTCTATTCTATATAATGTCCCTTAAATGTATTCATTAAATGATGAAAATGAACTGTACGGCAACTTAAGGTGGCATTCTGCACAACTCCCTTTTTTTATTATTTTCTATATCGAAAACTAGACCCTCCGTGAGGGTACACTGGGTTGCCTGTGGTGCGTGCAGCATTCCAAACAATTTTTTTCAAGTTGGGGGGTCATTAAAACCATTTAAGGGGTCACCCAGAAGTCATACCAGCAGAGGCCCTTTGGCTCACAGGTCCTCACATGTTCGTACGACAAAACAGATCCTTTTCTGAGGTTAAAAACCTGCCTACCGGCCTATTAATTAATCATTTGTCAGAAAGAAGAAATTCCTGTCCTCTTTAGAAAAAATAAACACGCATTGCTTACGTGTGGCAGTGACGTAACAAAGCGATTTATTCCATATAAAATGTCAACTGAGTTGTGTGTTGTCTTCCAGGAGTTTCAAGTTGTCCTTGCGTAATATGTAGTTCTAACAGTGCACGATATTGTTTTGGTAGTGTCTATCATTGTAGTGCCATGGTAGAAGTCTTGGGTAAATAGCCGGAGCAGACATGTGGTTACTAGCGAAGTACTGAACCCAGAAAGATTGAAGGAAATAAATGGGAAGTGAGAAACATTGGCTTCTGGGCTAACATGTTGATAATTTTCAAGCTCCTTCACAACTTCTTTCACCACAAGTTGAAGCGTGCCCTCTGAGCAGCTTTGTAATACTAACATTTACTAAAGTTAAGCTTATTCATATCCGGCAGGGTTAGTATCTGGATGTGTGACCATACCCCTTCGTAAAACAGAAGCATTGGACCAAAAATACTATTAACGCTAACAAATGCGAACTCAGCAAGGTACAGATTTTGTTAGCTTGCTTTATGCAAAAACAAATATTGATGCAAAAGTAAATTTATACACAGTTTTTAGAAAGAGCAGAAGGAAGTTTCTAGGACGGTCGCTCGAGAATAACATATATACGACATGAAAACAACATTAATTTTGAACCGTGAATATAGAATATAAAAAAGATTTTTTTTACGTTCAATTTTATTATTGTACTTTTGGTTGCACAAATAAATCGCAAAATTGAAAGTGACATCGCCGGAATTCAGCGGGCGCCGTGATTAAGTTACCGCGGCATGTTTACTCGCCAAACAATGAAGCATCTGTGTCAAATGATGGCAAGATACCGGGTTTTCTTAAGTTTATTTTTCTGTCAAGTGTTATAAAGTTTGACAATAAATGAGCGAATTCAAAACAAAGATCACAATCGCCCAAACTCTAAGTGAGGTTTGTTCCTGCAAAGTCAAAAATTTACTCTCCAAGACGAGTTTATTTATCACCAGGTAATTCCATCATTTTGGAAATAGCAGCTACTTTATTAGTCATCAGCGTCACAATTTTTTGCTGATTTTGGGGCTTATTTTGTTGAAACTCAAGCACGCTTCCAACAGACCTCTTTATTTTCGTGAAACCTTTCCTGCTTACAGAGCAATACTAAAAATATCCTCCCGTATCACGTTTCAACCTTAAGCTCGAAAATTCAATACACAACATGATATTATAATTCACAATGGCAGAAAATATCACAGAATCCTTTTCCAGCGAAACATTTTATTGAAACAAACAACATAAGATGCACTAAAACGCCATTGACGTTACAATGACTTTCGACGCCATTGCTGGTTAACGAGAATAACAAACTCACCAGGCAGAATGTATATTTATATTTAATTAAGTTAGCACAACAGAAAAACGCTAACCTCATTTTGACACGAAAATGCTTTACTATTGCCATAAAAACTATCCAGTTAAGCTCGCATATTAATAAAACATGATGAATTCATAAAGGCCACCTTTCCAGCGAACAATTTTCTGAAACAAACAACATATCTGCTCTTAGAGGCGAAAACCTCTTCCTATTTCATTGCGTGCGTGAAGACAAGAAACTCAAACGTGTCAAATTACCATGTACTTCAGTTCAAACCCTTTCCTGAAGAACCTTTTCCTTGAATAACAAGAAAATGCTTTGCTATTGCCATAAAAACTATCCAGTTAAGCTCGCATATCATAAAACATGATGAATTCATAAAGGCCACCTTTTCCAGCGAACAATTTTTTGAAACAAACAACATATTTGCTATTAGAGGCAAAAACCCCTTCCTATTTCATTACGTGCGTGAAGAGAAAAAGCTCTATCGTGTCAAATATGCGCAATATTACAACAAACTAAAATTTCAGGATCAAACCGTTTCCATGAAGAACCTTTTCCTTGAATAATGAAGCACAAAATAGACGACAAGCTTTCTTTCAAATAATTCTTGGCTGTCAGATTTCCATTTTTTTTTTTTTTACCTGAAGACTGTGCAGAGTTGATCACAGATCCACTTAAGGTGTTCGATTCGTCCTCTGTCTTTGTTGAAGCCATAAGTTGCCAAAGTATTTTCCATTTGGTTTCAGAGTTCTACATAACAGCGCACGTGGTAAAATCTTAGAAATGCAGCTCACTTTGATTTCGGCTCGACGGGCGACAGATTGTTGTCGAA
>NC_090869.1:50280037-50347537 GCF_036669935.1 Montipora foliosa | reverse complement strand
AACAAGCGCCCACTAGCGTTTAAGACAATATTCCTTTCAGTGTAGCGTTTTTAAACCGTTTGATGTTTAGAAATATCCCTTGCCTGCTTGCAAAACAAAGATGAACAGGAGCCGATTTTATTTTATTATTTTTTTATGTTACACCATCGTGGTCAATATCTAGTGTCAATTCCGTGGTCCCAAGTCCACATTCCGTGAACCAATAGCCATTATGGGATGCCGAGGAGCCAAATACATATTAATTTGCCCCCTGGGCATCTCATAATGTCTTTCGAAACAATAGAAATCAAAATGGCCGCCGTATCGGTAAAAAGGTCTATTATGGGGTTTAAGTCCGAAATTTTCAAATTATGTAATTTGCCCAGTAAGATGTGTTACGGAGTCATACGATAACCGGATACACTCTCCGGTCACGCACAAAATTTTTGATACATATTTTCTCCATTAATCTGTCACGAAGTCTTCCTTGGCTTAGTTGTCATTGCGACTGCTTCTGAATGAAAACGAGGGAATTGGGCTGCCTTCTCTACGAGACAAAAAATTCTTACGTATGCGCAGACAAACCGCGACCTGGAAAAAAAAATGTGTGTTATTCAAATGAACGTTGTTTTGGAATCCATTTTCAAGACATGACCTTCCCCTACCACCCAAAAAGATTAGCCTTTGCCACTTGTGGGCAAACGTTAGGGCTGGACAAACGGGAAATGCTGTGGCGTTTAAACAACATCAAACATTGTTTGGTGACCAAACATGCTGATTTTGAAGAGAGTGGCCAAACGGTTAAAACATCTTCGATCTAACTCATATCAAACTCCACAAGCGAAGAACTATGGGCCACAATTACAACAAAAAAAAAAAAACACGAGGATAGGAGCGGCTGAGCAAGCGTGGTACGCATGCACGCGCCAAACATGTTTCATACGGCTGGGCAAACGAACAAAACTTCGCCGATCAAACACGAGAACCAAAGAAATATTTTAAACTGTTTGATCAAATGTTTGATGACCTTCAAGATCAAACAGCACCAAACAAGGCAGCCAAACGGTAAAATGGTTGGTCACGAAAAAATGTTTCTTTCCCGTTTGGCCAGGCTCTTAGTCTGAAAGGGAGAAAGAAACTTTTGGAAACACGACGCAGTTTTCATGCGGGAGGAAGAGTGATATTTCCTTTACCTGGTTTATTCTAGATAATGTGAAGAAAGAGAATTCTTTGCTGTTAAAAAATAAACCAAATTGATGTATTCAGATACCAGTTTTTCTTTTCAGTATTTGCTCTTTGAAATGAGTACTGAACGCCCTGTCACCCAATTAGCATTCGGCGGGGTTCTTTGAAGAACTTACCAATAGATGAAGAGATGTCGTTTTCTCCACTGTAATTCGCGGATACTCGGAAAAATCCGAGTGTTCGGAGTACTTTGATTTAATCTCCCGGGATTAAGATTCTTTGTGTATTGTATTTGCATGATAATGTAGCATCCATATTTCAATGATATGGATATACCTGGAACAAAACGTTTTATTCCCAAAGGGTTTAAAGTGGGTACAACATTGAGTTAGCCGATATGATTAAGTCTATTCCCGTGTCACTCATTCATTTCAAGACAATAGAGCGTTTTCATTCACGAGCAGCTCCCTTATTGGATTACTGAAACAAAAGAAAGTATTTGCATAAATATAGAGTTGTATTCCCGGAGGATTAGTATGGTACACCATCATGGCCGCCATTTCTTTTTTATTAAAGAGAACCTCCACTAAAACAGGAATATATCTTTAAAATAGTTAACATAATGCTCGCAATCAAAATTGTTCGAACCTTTTCCAATGGGAACGTTTGTATCCGAAATAATTAAATTTTAAAAACGGTTGGTTTGGTTTTCAAATTTCCCGGGCGCCGCCATCTTGAATAATTGTGACGTGTCATGGTTGCCCTATTGTTTTAAAACAAAAGCTCTTTGTGCAAATACAAAAGACCATAACCATAACACGTCACAATTATTCAAGATGGCGGCGCCCAGGAAATTTGAAAACCAAAACAAGCGTTTTCAAGAGAAAATGAGGGGACAGAGAAGGAGGCTCCCGGCCCAGCCCTTGGGATATGTCATGTCCACGAAAGTTATTTTTAGACGAGCGGAAGTCTTCCGAGACGTCCGCATGCAGGCCAACCTCGGTCCGATGTTTGAAAGAAAATATATATTCATCAGCCTTCCACGTGCGCCATCATTTTCTCTTTTCACTAAGAACCTGAGAGCGAGGCATGTCTGCATGCGGACGTCTCAGAAGACAGACTTCCGCTAGAACAAAGACTTCCACTCGTCTAAAAATAACTTTCGTGGACATAACATATCCCGGCCAACGCCTTGAGCCTCCCTCTCTGTCCCCTCATTTTCTCTTGGCGTTTTTGAAATTCATTTATTTCGGATACAAAGGATTCCATTGGAAAACGTTTGAACAATTTTGATTGTAAACACTATGTTAAATATTTGGAAATTGTATCCTTGTTTTAGTGGAGGTTTCCTTCAAAACACCAACATTGCCGCGGCCATGACGTCATGTGAAAACTCTCAATAAATGTTATTCTCATGCGAGTATGTTGCAGGGTATTCAGCAGATAAACCTTTTTTTCCAACAGTTGACAATTCACCGTTTCCTGCCGTATGGGATCATGGCCGGACTCGCTGTGGCAGGTGCTATTGTTGGGATGACCTTGCCAGAAACTTTCAATCAGCCAACGATGGAAGATTTGGAGTCTCAAATGCAAGAAGATGATGTCTTTGATGTCTCTGATCCTGATAATAATGAAAAAAGTGCTCTTCTGTAAAAAAAAAATAATAATCTTTGGATCGAGTAAGGAAGGGAGAGAACACACCCACCATATATCAACCTCTTCCAATGATAATGAATTTTTTTAAATCTAATTTACGGGTGCTATGTCACGTTATTTTAGGGTGTTTAGGGGAAATCTTAAGTAAATCAGGAGTTTAACACTTAAAAATGGTAACGTGGAGTTCATTTACTGATAAAATTATCCTTACTTCACAAGCAAGATGATTATAAGAAAACGCTATCTTTATCCAGGCGATTTGCCATAAACTTAAAAAAACGTCGGGCCAACTTTTTTCAAGATTACCCAAATGCAATCCGTTTCAATCTTGTCCAGTTGTGTCCACCCATGCTTCTCTTTCCTTTTACTGCATTTCTTGTATGTTGTTCAACAGTTTTAAGTGGTTATTACAATGTTTCATTTTTCGTGACATAGCCCCTTTAAGCCCGTCGGGTCAGTTATGCGCGGCTAATTTAAGGAAGACACCTGATTGGTTATCATTGGCTGCGCGGCTATGGGCACGAGACCAAAATAACTTTCACAGCATGGGGAATGGGGATGTCTTTTCTCCCTTCATCCTCTCTTGCTAGCGACGCATGAGTAAAAGCAAGGCGCACTTACTTGGTGTTAATAAGCTGTTCATTAATTATGCGAATAGGCCATTTCCGAGTTCATGGGCGCAAAGGAGGAAATATTTGCTGAGGGAAGAAAATGTTTCTGAAAAATATCAGAAACATTAATGTTTCCTGGGGCTACAAACGGGCAAACATTTTCTTCCGCAACATTGTTTCCTCGTTTGCTTGCGAGAAGGATTTTATGACGTTTGCGTCTTTTTACCTTTTTACTTGAGGGCTTTTTGACATTTTGAAGGTTTTAACTTAGACCGGCTCGTTGCACATACTATTCTCTGAGTGATATTCAACGTTTATCGACACAATAATTAAAGGTAGAGTTTCACGATATATTGCACATGTTCCAGCCATAACGAATGTCAACATTTACGAGCCAATCTAGCCTGTGTACAGCCCGCCCCTCCCCTCAAAAAAAAAATCGGAGAGGAACGGTCTGTGATTTACCGTTGATAATCGTGTTCCATACCACGTGATTTTTCCTGGAATGTGTGGAAAATGATTTGATTGGTTATTACCCATCGATCATTACATCATTGAAACAACGAGTTTTGATTGGCTTTTATTTTTATTTCTCCACATCAACACCGTGAGAGATTTTACGATGAGTTCGTTCGTGTGTACTTTGAGCACGGTACAAAATACGAATAAAAATCTTTTTGATTGTCAAAGAGGTTTTTCTTTTAAAGTACGAGCGGAATTGTTATCTATGGAGTGTAAAGTGGAAATCGATTCGACGTACATTTGTAGGAATTGTCAGCGCAAAAGAAACGAAAGCGCTCTTCACGAGGTGAATATAGCACTATTCAAAAGATTGTCCACTCGAAAACCATTCTCAAGTACAATCTACAAAGCGTGATGCCATGGAAGATTTGAGAATGTACACACCGAGGAAAATAACAGCTCATCGGCAACGATCTGTGCTGTTTTGAAGATCAGAGCCGTACCTGGTTGGAAGACTTGCAAATACATCCTCTCCTTTAAAGAGTGCTTCTATGCTATAAAGCCAAGGTATCTTAAAACTATCGGAGACGCCCTTCGATGCACGTTTGAAATCTACCTCATTAACCACCATTTTGAGCCACGCAAATTTTGGTCAGCGTAGATTACTAAATAATGTGTGCAAAATTATTCCGGAACACTATTACTAACGGTAAATCACAGACCGTTCCTCTCCGATTTTTTTTTGAGGGGAGGGGCGGTCTGTACACAGGCTAGAGCCAATCGGAAGCGACGTTGTAATTTACATGTAGGCGTAAAATTTCTCGGTTACTAAAAATCACCAATTAGCTACCAGGTGATCTGGTGACGTAATTTGGAGGACTGGGAAGAAGAATTTTAACGCCGTATCCCACAACCGCGCGCGGCCTTAGGTGTTGTTTCCAAACTCCCTGCAGTATTGCCATCGCCAAAACTCAACAGATCATTACGTGTCTACCACATTTCTTGTTATTGAATGAACATTCAAGTAGACCTGACAAGATCTACCCTCGCCTCTGCCATGTTGAATTCTAAAATAAGGCCGCGCGCGGTTGTGGGATACGGCGTTAAAATTTTTCTCCCCAGTCCTCCGAATTACGTTACCAGATCACCTGGCCTAAGGGCTGGGCGAAATTTTCACGCGTACGTGTAAATTTCCCGCACAGATTATAACGTCGCTTCCGATTAGCTAACAGAACATGCGCAATACCGTGATACTCTCCTTTAAATAGGAATGCTGTGGTGTCAAACTCTTCTTTACTGATGTCACTCGACCGTACACTAAGTGGCCGCTGGGCTTCACTTGCGCAGAATATGGAGATTTGTCCGCTGAGAGCACGTCAGTTATTTGACTCAGTCTTGTGTTTCGATCTGCAAGACGCTAGCAGATTACGGTATGTGCGCTGATTTGGCTTTTTCTATTTCGCATAACAATCATGATGAATAGTTTTATCAACATTGTTTAACACACACTGTTCAAAGTTGACACCCTCAGTGTGCGCTTGAAAAAACAAAGAAGAAGAAGAAGAAAAAAGACAGTGCTAGTCATCGCTTGTAATATATGTCAAAATTCCAAAGCCTGACTAGCCTTAATCATATACAAACATTTGGTTTATATTAGAAATAATATAATAATTATTAAACAATATAAATTTCAATACTCTGTTATTATTACGCTTGGGGGGCTCCTTGTCCCCAACCCATTCTTTAACTGTTTTTCGAACTTAATTTATACTCATTTTGCCAAACAATACTAACCCACACTTAACTTCTATATAACAGGGGTCATTCAATAATACATAAACGTGGGTGACATAATGAGAAATGTAAAGAATGGAAAGTTCACGAACCCTGAATGTTTTTTGCACTTTTTGCGCCGAATAACAACAAAAATCTGCCTGCGAAAAACATCACAGGCAAAGGTCCCGTTTCTCGCGGAAAGTCCTCATAACGTTCGCGCCCAAAAAGCCATCTGTGAATCTGCCATAGTTTTGCTTTAAAAACTGATTTAAAGATAAGAAAAGTAACAAACGATCGTGAAAATCGGTGGCTTAAAACCTCTTCCTTTTGAAGATACTGAGGGAATTATGACACTCGAAAGGTTCGTCGAATTTACCCTCTGCTTTTCAGAGCAGAGAAAAGACAAAAGCGATTTTGATTAATTTGGATTTTTAATCTTTACGTTTTCAATGATGTCACCCCGATCGCTTTAAGACTCTTTATAAACATGGATTATCCTCTTTGACGTATTAAACGTGTCTCAACACTTCTAAAAACTGAATTAAGGGAATTCGGAGGATGCGGAGGATGCAGACGTTATAACATACTTTACTGGTTACAGAAACGTCGCAGTCTATCAACTGCTTTATTATTCAGAAGATAAAATCACCGATTCTTAAGTAGCAGCTCGCGTAACGTATAACATAATTGGCTCGCTACCCTCGCCAAAAAACCAAGACTAACCAATTGAAAACAATAGAAGCTGCTTACAATACGAAACAATAGCAGGTTACGAGAGCTGCTACACCACTCATTCTTCACGTTGACTGAATGGGACAAAGCTCACGTCAACCACGACGCCGCAAAAAAACATAGAACACAACATACATAATAGATAATTTTCAATAACAATAATTATAAATGTGGAAAAATAAGCGTGCTGCACTTGCAGCATTGATTTTAGAACTTTTTAGCCACAGTCTACAATGATAATTAACAACCATTCAATGAAGTGGAGGTGGCTAGTGGTAAATACTACTGTAAGTATACCTTACGATAGGACAACGACGACGTGACCTGACGAAATATTTTTAATTTTCTTCCCAAACAATCACACCGTTCATGCCAATTTTATTTCCACTCCGAACGACTTGAGTTATCACGAAATTATTAAAATAACGGGAAATAATACTTTTAGACAACGTTCTCGTTGGCGTGGTTGTCGTCCTTGCGTACGTAAGGACCTTATAATATCCACCACTATCAACCGACACTGAGGTGAATAGTTGTATACTAAAACAGTGAGATAACATAGCACAAAAAGATGATTTTAACTCATGTTTTCCTGAAACGATTACAGTATTTTCCAGTAGTGTAGCAGCTGATCCAAAGATTATTCGCCATTGGTTCGCAACCCTTGCAGGAAACAATGATATGACATTCTTTCTATTGTTTTAGCTATTGTTTGGTGGTCTGGGTTGCAAACCAATGGCGAGTTATCTTTGGATCAGCTGCTACATCACCGAATTTTCGGGCGCAAATCCCGCGCGAGTTGCTCCGAGGTGAATAGCAAAGGATCTTCGGAGTTTGCGTAGCCAATCAGAGCGCGCATTCAAATCTATCCACTGTTTTAGTACATACTAATGTAAGATAAGATATGACAAACTTCGCGAAACAACAGTGAATAATCCAATCTCTATTTTGCACCAGGACCACTGTTATCACTAGAACTTCGCCCGTATTGTGAAACAGATCACAGAAGAGTCTATAAAAACGAAGTTAATTAATTATTTTTAAGTATACGTTTACGTTGGCGTTGAGCTGCTTCAACTACCCAATGCCAATTTTTTAGCTCTCCTACGATCAATTCTTTACCCCAAAAGCAATTAAACTCGCGTTCGCGTCCGAATCATGCCAAAATGAGGAAAGACAAGCAGAGCGAATAACCCCGCTCATCAGCTCTCTTTGGAAAAATCGTGTTTGGTAATTCACCCAAACTTACTTTAACATCATGCAACTTTAACAACCAACGGCAACGGTTACAACCAGATTGAGCCACGATGAAGTCACGATCCGTTACGGCAGGACAGAATGACGTTACATTGAATCCCTCGCTTTCTTCCGGAGGAGGAGTATATATATCAACCTCGGAGTGTGTTAATTTAAAGGCGTTGTAGAGTTACTCCTTCCAAAAGCCCGGTCTGGCCGCAGGTCAGTTTTGCTGAGTATGTACAACATATTTTACTGAATACGGGAATATAGGTTATCACTATCGGCATAAAGTTGCATGTGTTTGTGGCACATTTTGATGGCCTTCCTCAACGTCCTTTCTCAGCTGCTGTAGCAGTAAGTGCTTTGAAATTCTGGCTCATCAGTCTTCAGTCCTGAGAGTACTGGGCAAGGATGCCGTTTAAAACGTCAGCCCCGCAATTTCACTTGATGACAAGGTTGATTTTCTTAAGGCATCTTTTCCTTCCTCGCCTGCAAAAAGGCAAATAGTGAACAATCATTTGTAAGACTGTCAAGGCGAAAATAGTTTCCAACTGTTCTTTGAGTTTATTGAGCTAACTGAATTTTCTTTCGGCCTGAGTGTTGTGTATAAATGGCACTATTTTCGGGGAGAATCGGTGTCGGTGTCCTATACACCACCCACCCTGAGTGGCCGCTTGTGCCCTGTCAAATGTAACTGTTACACCACCCCGCAGGCAATTTCAGTCAAAAAGTCAGTTCTACCGAAGATTTCAATTTCCCGTTCGTGTAGAAATGTAAATTCTAAATCTCCCTTGGGCACTTAGTAGGTTATTGTCTAAACCGCTCATTACATTAGCTAGAAATGACCAAATATGGTCTGTGCAATACCCTTTAACAATACTTATTGTTTACGAAATGTCCCCGCTTTTCTAGGTACGAAGCATTCATTTGACCGATCCATGCAGGGCATAAGCTTGAAGCTCAGACTAACGAAATAATTTTGAAGTTCACACATCTACAACAGTCTTCTCTAAAACTAACAGCTAGAAAGACATGAATTCTGGATAACAGATGGAAGACAAGAAATTTCTAAATGGTTATTTGGAAAATGCCGGATATTGCTTCAAAGCGAAAAGAGAGAAACCCTTCCACCGTCGGTAAAACAAGACAGTGCTGAAAGACAACAGATAAAATAAATCTTACCTAAAGACGAAAGTGCCTTTCTAGCTGCAAACTTAACTGACTGTACATCGCATCGACTGAGGTACAGCAACTGAGGAACTGCGTCTCTGGCCTGCAAAAAGCAGAAAACAAGTGGAGAACGTACTTAGTCCATTCGTCACCACTCCGAGAAAATATGAGCATCAGAACGAGAATTACCCGTTGCAGTTTCAGAAAGGAAGAATGACTCAACACTACTTTGAACGGCTTCCCATCTGAAATTGAGTGATGTTAAAAAAAAAATTGACGCATTACCGCCAGAAAGCACGCTTACGTCAGGAGCCCATCTAGAGCGTGCAACTTCCAAACAGCGTCTGTGAAACGGCGTTTTCAAACGTAGGTTTATTTTTAGACTAGCCCTTCCCGCGAATTAGGTCAAAAAACAAAGGCAGTTCTGGTTCGGTGACACTATGACGTCAGCTTAATTTCTTGTAATTGGTCATCGGTCTCCTGTGGGAGTCTCATTCGCGGGAAATTCAATCTAAAAATAAATCGGTCTGTGAAAACGCCGTTACACGAATACCGTAGAGTTGTAGGCTCCGGCTCATGGGTTCCTGCTTACGTCTATTCCCGTTTCGTAAACAGTAGAAGCCAGCCAAGCTTAGTAACGGAGTCTTGTGTCACAAAACCGACCGGAGGGACTTGATTTGCAACTAAATCGACTGCGCTCCAATTGAGGAATTAAAAGTGTAAGGGACTGTTAGAAATTAGCTGGGGGTGGGAGGGGGGGGGGGGGGGGAAAACAGTGGAGGGTCACAGTTTTTTGAACCCTTCAAAGGGAGGGTTATGAAAAAAATGACAGGAAAAGAGGGAGGGTCACAAGAAATTAAGCCACCATGATGGTAAAGGGATACTTTAATATCATGTTTTACAAGACAACAAATTATGTCTAAAACTCAAGGCATGCAATTATTTGACAAGACAAGCTATTGAAAGTGTAAATGCAACAACCCAACTTATAAAGCAGCTCATGTATTGCTTTCGCACATCAATTTACTGTCAAATATCACTCAGAAGAACTGATCTCTTTAACAGCATCACTATCAGTGCTACCACCTGGATCATCCTCAACATTATTATACCATTACCATCATCATCATCATCATCATCATCATCAGTGTCGTGCCCACCATCCCTATTATCATCCTCAGTCTCACTCATAGTAAATGCCACGTTGCTTGATAACATCTTTAGCACGAGCCATAGTGAACAGTCCCTTGTCAAATGCATATCGGATATAAGGCAACTGTTTCTTTTTTAGGGTACTTATTCCCTCATAATAGAGTTCTAGTGAGCCCATGGGCTCTGCATCACTATCCGCATTATTTTGGGGTGCAATGGTTTTAATTACCACTTCACAGTTAGCCTCAATTCTTTTTTGTTTTACTTTTTTAGCCTTCGTCTTGTTTTGTTTCTGTTAACGTTACTTTTCTTATTTTTGGCTTTGAGCATGTACCCTTAAACAGTTGAGAGCACTTTTCTTGTAATTCTGTCAACTGACTATTAATTTCCTTCACTTTCTTGTGCAGACGGGCAACTTCTCCCAATTGATTTTCAAAGAACTTGTGGATAGCTTCTTCTCCACTTTTCAGTTTACCATTGGGGCAAAAAAGTTTGCAGTCAAAAGTTCTTATTTTGTTATCAATGAGACTTAAACTTGCAATGATTTGCATACTAGCCTTTTGCATGTTATTGTTGATTCTAATATTATCACTAGGAATCAAGGTATGATCTTCGTCAAGGACAGCTCCTGCTGCGGAAGGATTTTCTTTGTTCATTATTGACTTTATCTGGTTGTCGATCTCGTCAATTTGCTGTGTTAAGTGATACAGTTCCCTCCCTGTTCCGTGAAATTCTTTCACAAACTGTTTGTTATTCTTGCAATGTTTGAACTTTGTCTTGTAAAATTCAGGTAGAAACGAATTCATAAACTTGGCCCTTGGAGTTTTCGGACTGGGAATATATCCCAGCGAGGTTGAATTCCACGGAGGTGGTAGTCGATAAGGTTTTAGTGGACCCATTTACTAAATGCCGTTTCTACAAGTGAACGCGATGAAGACCAATACCTGGTTATATAGGAAACATAGAGTCAAGTGATGAGAAGTCAGATTCAGATTAAATTTGAACGCAGTGAGTGTCTTTGTTTCTGTCGTAAAAACTGCTATCATCCCATTGAGCAAAAACCTTTTCTTTGTCTTGTTTCTCCAACACAAAGAGCACTTGTATGTTCGTAACAAGTTTTAATTCAACTGAATCATTTTTCTTTTACCACTGCATATAGAGTTCGGACGTCTTATTTATCCAGGGGAGGGTCATGGAATTTTAGGACCAGTTCCAAGGGAGGGTCGGGACATTTTAATCCCCTTCGTTGAGAGGTTCATTTTATTTTCATCGCTTCACTAACAATCCCCACCCATGACAAGTCTGACAAGTCCCTAACAATTGACAAATCAATTAACGTTTGTGAAGAGTAATCCTGCTTAGTCGCTTTATCACATTTACCAAGCCACAATGTCGAAGGATACGGGAGAGTTTCTTCCCTAGTTCTCAAGCAACGTCCCTTTATATGTCAAGGAAACTTCTTAGCACAATTCGCTCACCTGTAAAACTGTAAGCGCGACGCAAGCTCCCTCACGAAGCTTCTCTTCGGATTCTTCAAGCGCCTCAATGCTCAAACCGATAGCCTATAAAACAACAGATATTATTAAGACAGAAAATTTTCTTCAATGAAACGCACCTCTCTTATTTCAATTTTTGTGATGAAAGGGTTCATATACGATACGACGGCCATTTTGAATTTTATTGTTCTAATAGGTATTGTGGGATTCCCAGGGTACACATACGTAACAACTGGTTATGACTACAATAGAATGAATACTCCAAAATTAGGTGTGACACTTCGTGACACATACAGGTGTAACATTTGGTGAAGTTACCTGTTAATGCCTCACAACCTCAGTGTTAAACCGCTTTGGCAGATAAACAACACTTTTTAGGCAGAGAATAACTGCTAAGTTAGGCACTGATCTCCAGTGATTAGGTCTAAGCGCCGAAACGAAATGGTTAGCTTTCATAAATTGTTCTGGTGACACCATATTTAGACTCACGTAAAACTCTAGTAAGATCGTTTGGTACTCTACCTACACAAAACTGAGTGTTTCACCTTATTCTGGAGTATCCATTCTTGTCACAACCCATTATAATTTGCCCCCTGTGCATCTCATCATATATTTTACAACCACAAAAATCAAAATGGCTGCCGACTTATTGAAGAACTGAAAGAAGCTACCAACAGTTGTTGTTGATGGGAGTCTTCCCTCCTTTTCATCACGAACTGCATGATAAAAAATTCAAAGTTTCAGATGTGAATTCAGGAAGGAAAGCGGAAGAAAGCATATATAGTGAGATCCAACGGTTAGATATTCTTTTCTTTCCTTGCAAATTGGCCCTTTTCGCCTCGTTTTCAAACGTAAAATTCAAAAGCATATTTAACCTTGAACGAGAACAAAAGGGCCAATTTGCAATCAAACAAGAGAATACTAAAATGGCTGCCATTTTGGAATAAGGCGTATGGGGCTCATCAGCTTGCGGTATTATCTATTTTTGGGATGGCTACTGGGGGGAGGGGGGAAGGGGGAAGGGGGGAGGGGGGACGTTGCGTTGTGTTCGTTGCACGATCCATAATTTTGCATCAAGCACAAGCATTCCCTCGTTCGGTTACTTGGTTACAGACCAATCTAATTGCCCATAATTTGGCGAGACCTGTATTCTAAAGTTAGATAATACAGTAAGCTGATGGGCGAAGGCCAAATCAACAATTCTGGGTTATGGGATTCTGATATCAACCAACCTTATTTCTCAAATCTCCATTCTTCTGCAAATGCAATAAATAGGCCTCTGTTTATGCAAAGAGGAAACAATGGTCAATTGATATCTCAAAAATCGCTGAGTGGAAGAACACGCAGTTTGCCGCAGCGAGAGTCCTACGAAAACGACAGAAACGACGAGTAACGATTTTAACGAAAATTAGAAAAAAATATGGAAATTTTGTAATTGCTCGCAACCCTGGACAAAATTGAACGCGTGATATTAAACAGGGGATGGGGAGGTGTAAAAGTGTATAGAGTCAGTCCGTACCTGCGGCGTGAGCCCCTAGAAATTCACCATCGAGCAGAAAACAAAGTACAGCACAAAAGCAGGTCTTTGTCAAAGGAATCTCGGCGTACTGCTTCAACTATAAGCAAAGGAACATTTGTTAACCACATTGAAAAGCAAATCCAACCGAAACGATCCATAGGTCCTCACGGCGACCTGTGAACCGAGGGTCAAGCGTCATTACTGTAAACGAAAGCCTGAGGTTACCTGTGCAACAACAGCATCCTTTTCGGGCGAACGGAGGCGCTTGGTTATTACAACTGTAGACAAAATACACGCAGATCTTGTCATACGCAAGGAACTGAACTAAGCCCTAAAATATCTCTCTACTTCCCACATAATGGGTGGCTGGTCTCAAGAGAGAAGGGGAGGCTTTTGAATAGTGATACCGTACCCAGGAAGAATGGGATTTTAGGGAAGAGAAAACAGGCTGAAATCCAGGGAGGCCTTTAAGAGGGAGGACGGTTACGTCTGTTATATTCTTTTTTTTTTTTTTAAGATGAACTTACAAATGGGGGGGGGGGGGGGGATAACCGGTATAAGTGGGGCGTCCTATAAGCGGAAAGCGGAATTTTCCATATTTGGCTAACATCGTGACACCGCGTTCATAAACAACAAAACGCTTTCAGTTCTTACGTTCATAAGCCACATCATTGATATACTTGGATAAGTTGGGCCTGCAATGAAAAACAACAATTATCATCACACGAAAACGGTCATTCAGGGAGCTTAATCGAAGAACAACGAGAGTACTCCAAAGATGGCGTTTCTAAAAAAAAAATACTTCAAAAGACACAAGAACTTGCAATGTTCAATGGTTTTCAAATTAGCCACTTCAAAATTTCAACCCAATTCGACACTTAAATGTGCAGGGATCGAAAATAATGCAAGGTTCCGTGTGAACAAAATGCCCCGAAAAATCTGTCAAACCACAAATAATATTTCCACGGTGGCATGTAAATGCTACCTAAAAATGGCAGTGCTCTCCTGTTTATTCAGAAAGGTTTGTGATCGGGGATTCCTCTATCACAAAAAGCGAGAGGGAGGAAGGGGAGAAGAGAATAAGAAAATGAATTCCTTTCTCTCTCCCCCCACCCCCCTGATCTCCCTTTTTGCAAGGCACATATGATCCCCGACGGAAATTCCCGCCTAACCATAAACCCACACGATTGCCGTCTAGAAGACTTACCATCCGCTTTGAACGGTAGCGTTTCATATAAACTTAATGCACCGTATCAGGGAATGGCAACTAACCTGCAGTAGTCCAAAAAATAACGCTCAAACTGAAAAACAGTTATAACATCCTCCTCCTCGGGTTGCACGTCAATCAAATCAGGATCTTGGCTACTGATACGAGCCACAATCAAAGGAAATACTGCAAGTCGACACAAAATGGAAGGAATAACTTCTTACTTCACGATTCAAGCATTTTCTATTGCAATTTAAGAAGGTGACAAGGGAGATCCTAGCGGTCGTGAACCGAGGTTCAGACTTTCCTTGAAGGATTCACACATATAAAGCCGTCGTAACAGGCATTAATGCTCATTAACAAAGCAAATCTGCCGACCGACATCACACCTTAGACGTCATAAAAACAAGAGGCCCCTCATCCGCCATAACACTTAACTTGGGTGCCAATGAGGTTTACCTTCAACCTGTCAATACTCTAGAACCACACAACACACCCGCAATAAAACCAATGTTGCAAAAGAGAATGCTTCTTAAGTTGTTTTCATCCTTTTTTTCCCCCAACCAACCTTTTAAATACCCTGCTTTCTAATTTCAAATTTTGTCCTCAGTCTTTACTAGGTTTTTTAAAGCTCTGCATGGGAAAACCATGGAGCTAAAAGTAAGAACAATGAACATGCTGGTTTCTTGAATTCGCCCAAAGATAATTAGAAATTAGCGCTGAAGTATAGAGAGAACCTATGATGTTCTCTTAGAAGCAACCAATAAACCACTTTCATGAATGCCGACCACCTTCACAGTCTTTATGTTAATTAGACCTCCTGCCCTCATTTTAAAACAAATATTCTTTTGAAATTTGCTCGTAGTAGCGAGGCTAGAATGGCTTATTAGCATTAAAACAGAACTTGAGAATATTTTATTGGGCCGCCATTACGAAAGAGGTCTATACTGCGGCAGGTACTGACCGTTTCCCTGAAGTTCAAAACCAAATTTAAGTATAAAGAGCTTTCATAAAGTCCAACACACATACCAATGTCGACTACCCTGTTATAGCTTTGCGTTATCTGTTGTTTGAAACCATCTTCCAATGCACTCACAAGCTGACCAGCTGTGGTAAGCATTAGCTAAGAAAACAAAGAATAAGCGACAACGTTTAACAATTAAGTACATACAGCTGCAGTCAATGACGCAGACTCTTTCGGTAAGTTACGCGATATCTCCCAACCAGAAAAAAAGGGAGGATGTGTAACGACAACAGAGAAATGACATTGCGTGACACATCAAAAAAAGGAAAAAGGGTGTGACACCAAAGTGAACAGAGACTGCGTGACAAGACGGAAACGCAGAGAAAAGCAACGATGACGGCAACGGTCTAGGGCAAAGAAAGTCCTATGCACGAGTGAAGTTTAGTAATTTTCTTTTCCATCATCTGCAAAACAATGTAAAATGACCTCATTTTACGTTTTGACATCAACGTACGCTCACAACAGCCAATCTCTTGACCCCAATTGTTCAAAAGCCGCAAAGGTTTATCCTGTGGACAAGTCACCATCTGACAGTTTCAGTCTGTGCAAAGCCTTCGGTATTTGTTCACGTAACCGTGAATACGCACACTTCAAGCACATCTAAGTAAAGGCGTGGATGAAAACCTTGGCTAAAGTTTAACGTGAAGTATATTTTACACTCTGGAAAGTGACTTATCCGGACTAGATAAAGTTATTACGTCTTTGAACACTGGGGCCTGTTCTCTGCATTTACCAAAACGGTATCAGTCCAAACGAGAGCCATAACTAGGAGCACCCCAATGCACTAAAACCTTGAGTCAACCTTTGCGCGTATCTTTCTATTTTTAGAACTAACCCTTAAGCAGGACACTCACATTTAAACCAGTTTGTATACATTGTTTATGCTATTATTGTCTTCGTTTGACAACAACTTTATTCTGATTGGCCATTCTAAACAGTGCGCGCAGAGCCGAAGAACTAGTGGAGATTCTAAAAATAGAAAAATACGTGCAAAGGTTGACTCCTAGCGCTTGTATGGCAGAGGCATGCTCCTACTCACGGGCCCCTGGATGAAACGTATGTTACTTCGTCGGCTTTGTCCTCAGTTATTTTAAGATCATGAGTGTTGATCCGGCAGGGGTTCGAACCCGCGACCTCCCACATGACAGCGCGATGCTCAAGCAACTGAGCCACCGGTGCGGTCATTAATGCGAGCAGATGCAAGCCCATCAAAACCAAAAAATCATCGCACTTACCGTGCTCTGTCCCTTACACGTTTTCTCCCAAAAAGCGCACAAGAGAGGGTTTGATGCCAGGCGGGGGTTGACTGAAAGTGTAACAGACGCGAGAACATAAAATTTAGTTGACAACTACGGCCAAACAAAAACAATCTGAATGATTCGCTTATAAAATTATAATGTTTGCTAAGCTATAAAAATGAAGACAACTTGGATTCAATTTTACGGATTGATGGTTATTCTTTTCGACATTATCTCGGTTTCCTCGCTTCCTGCAGGAGATTGAATCTTTCCAAACAATTTTCGTCCTGTCATGTTGTTAAATAGCTCATCAATTTTACCAAGAGAGAGAATCAACGGTAACCGTCAAACAGAGAATACTCTAACGCCCTGGGGCCGGTTCCTGAAAGGTGTAATAACCCTATTCCAGGGATAAATGTCCCTGGGAATAAAGCACATTTATCCCTGGAATAGAGTTATTACACCTTTCAGGAACCCGGCCCTGGACTCTAAACCTGGCTTTTCAGGTAATCCGCTTCTTCCACCAAACCCATTGCAATCCATTTTATAAATCAACACAGCCCTAAGGAAGAATTGAGGCCGATACCGGCCACGTTTCTTAATTTTCAACTTTTCTACACATGCGCCAGCGAGTTAACTGTTTATCAGGAATTTTTAATGCAACAGTGTGAGAACATTCTAACACAAAATCTGTAGCATGGATTTTAAAAAAAAAAACAGTTCTCAAAAAATTATGACGTCATAAAGCCCTCCTTTGATACACTTTTCAACATATCAGTTCCATTTTTGTCCAAACAGAAAATCCATGATACAATTCACGAAATATGATGGGACGGTTCCCATCCAGTGAAAAACCGCTTCTTTCTTTCGTTTCCGGAGTTTTTACATGTCTTTCACTGAAACTCACGGTAGAGACAGGGAATAGTTGCGCATGCATTTTCTGATTGAACTGATGGCAGATTTCCATTGGAAAAGTTAATTCAAATAACCATCCATGGAGCCTTTTTGTAGGACTCTTGACTAAAAAGATACCTTAGCAACCATTGTCTTTCTGTACTTAAGAGCCACACCCCTAACTACGATGATCATTCTTGTATTAAAGCATTCAATTAATTATATAAACACCAATGAAATACCAGGTGAGCTTTCGAGTAAAACCATATCTTCACACGTAAAACGTTCACCGTTGTTATGGTTACATGATAAATCGCACCGTTGTTCTACGTTAAGACTACAAAATGGTTTGGTATTTCATTGATGCATACATAACAAAAAGAACATTACATGACCGCTTGGAGGTATTTTGCGTTGAAAAATATTTTACTCGTTCGCTGCGCTCACTCGTGAAATACTGTTCAATACTCGAAGACAAGTTTTGTATCTCCGCGTGGCCATGTGATATCCTCTATGCAATACGCAGTTCAAATATAAGATACCACGAAATTCTCTCGTAAAATGCAAATAATTAATTTACTGCCACAATAACCGTGACGTATTCTCATGGATGCATAAGTCAGCTGTGTCTTCGGTGACATAGATCACTTGTTCCATAGTCGACAAACTCACCATTACTTAAACATTTCATATGTTCAGCATTTCAACTTACTTTGCGGGAGAGTTAAGTCATTTACTTCATCCACATGTAAAACAAAGCTAAGAAGCCTATCGAGGACCTCTCTCTGATGGCGGAATTTAGCAAGAGCTGCCATTTCCTGAGGAAAAAAGTCACAGAAAATTGAGCGGACTGAAGTGACGGAGAGGTTTTGGCGTTCAATGTTAAAATCACGATGAAAATCAACAAACCTTGAATTTCATGGGTCCAAAGGAACCAAGATTCTGTTAAAATAAAATAAAGATAATGCTTGACATATGTTAGAGTAGTAATTGTGTTGTAAGATTTCAAAGCGATAAAGAAGTTGAAGACTACAACACAGCCCTTTTGGGGTAGCTGTCTTGGCACACAGAGGAACAGACATGATTACCGGTCGGTGCAGTTACTTCTACTCCAAGGAAAAGCTAAGTACTGATTTAACTGAAAAGAAATGAAATCCTCAGTGACCGGTTCGAATTGCCGACTTCAAAATGCCGCTGAACCTCAAACTCAATTGGGCAGCATGTTGTGTTTTCTTAGTTTCTCGGTCATTGGGAACTTTGAATCTGTTAGGCTGATCCAAGTCTCATCATTAATCATGTAAAATGGTCTGGCCATTTCACTGGATCAATACAGAATAATAATGAATATTAAGCTTCTAGCATCTACCAGTACATCAATACTAAGGAATCCTTTGTTGACATGAATTTTGAAACTGATTGAATTAAATTGAATTAAATTAAATTTCATGACTTACCCCAGATACCTCTTCACAATATTGTAAATGACAAAGGATGACCTAGAAAGTCAAACAAGGTTATAGTAACTAGTACTTTTTATCATTTACAAGGTTGCTCAAGTCTTTTCTTGATAGATAACGAAACAAACAAAAAGGGAAAAAAAACAGTAATTAATCTTCATAGAACAAAACATCCGGCTTAGAGAAACGTTTGAAGGGAAGAAACGATTAATCGATCGATTTAGTTTCTTCTATCATGAAAAGCGATTGTGATGAATCCAGTAACTGAAAATGAGTGCATAAAAAACTAACACCACTTCAGATAGATTACAAAGGCAAGGGCACCACGATGGTCAATCCACCAGTGTAAAAACAAGGAGAGGACACGTTTTCGCCCAACAGTAGATCCTTGTATGGCTTACAATTTCTTTCTAGACTGTGAAATGAAGTAATCTGAAACATTTTCGGCAATTACTGAAGAATTTGAACCCGAGAGGCTACTTTTAACATTCATCCGGAATCTAAAAGACTATAATTTTTACGTGACAACGCCATACTGAATAACCCACAGCCGCCCTCACACATGCCGGATAGGCTCATAAAACGTCATGCTTAGTAGTCGAGGGCGTCTCGGGAAACGGAATTCCCTTTTCAGGAGATTGAAAATAACTTTTGTGAAATAGCCCCTTATTCGTAATGACCTCTGACTTGCTAATTTCACCACCAAGCCTCGAATTCGCAAATCAAACTTGAAAATTTTAGCATGAGCTACATCCTAAAGGAGCACAGCTTTAAAGAAAAACCACGTGTGAACGGTCTTGCATGTCCAAATGATGTGTATAATTTTGTGCAAACTTGGCATGGTGGTGAAATTAGCTGGTAAGACGTCATCACGCATACAAGGTCTATTCACCTATCCTGACCAATTGCCCCTGCACGCCCCCCCCCCCCTCTCCCCTCCCCCCCTCCCCCCTCTCCCTCATTTTCTCTTGCCATAATAAAAAACGGTCCGTCGTCAAAAGTAGAAGAATTCCGGCTAGTAGTAATAGCGAAATTTCAACAAAAGCAAAGAGAAAAGAGTAATTACAATCAACGAAAGCGTTTTGTATCCGAAATAAATGAACTTCAGAAAAGCTTATTTTGTTTTCAAACTCTTCGGCTGCCCTCATCGACAAAAACTGTCACGAGTTACAATTTTGCTTTTCGTTATTACTTAAAAGCTCCTTCTGTTTGAGCAACAAGCAACAAACCACGTGATAACACGTCACAATTATTCAAGATTGCGGGCGCCCGGGAAATTTAGAAGGGAAAATAGGCCACTCTAAAATTACCTTTTTCTGACAAAAAGAATTTATTGAAAATCTTTTAAACAATTTTGATTGCAATGCATTATTTCCTCCGGTTTAAAGTTAATCTTCAAAAGGAGTGGAGGTTCTCTTTGTACCAGAGTTTGCCGATGGCGGTTTTGCGAGTTCTGTAGGCGAACAGCAACCCAAAACCCACAGAAGCGCCAGTGACGCTGGCTACAATTGAAAAGAAAAACATTTTAATCAGAGTAACCCACTCCAATAGGAAACCAATCGTTTGGAAATCAGTGCTCAGAGCGTAATACTGTACATCAGTGCTGCATGAGCTATGAAATGCTGTTACTTGTTACATGAAGCTTTGCATAGTCGGTCATTCTCTGCCCGCATTTCAAGGCTCTTTCACGACGGTTCGCTTGTACCCTAAAATACGTGTAAAATCATATCGTGTATGGATGTCATCTTAAACAACATGAAAGAGTGCTATATAGCTGGAGGAAAAGGCCTTGGGATTAACGCCTACCTTATCCAAGATTTTATTTCCAACAGTCGCTTCTGCACCGTATGATGAGGAAAGATTGGGACTTGTTGCCCTTGACGACCGAGTCTTACTATGTTGTGGACTATCCGCTGATGATAAATCAACTGCTTCGATTCTTTTCTTTGGCGAACTGGTGTTAGATGAAAAAGCTTTAGTCGCTTCTTCCCTTGACTCCACTCTATTTAAAATCGGTGATTTTTGTCCAGCATTAGACGACGACGATGAAGAAGAAGAAAATATATCGGAAATGCAGCTCGGGGCATCGCGAGGAGATATGAGATCCGCATTCTCTTCATTTTCTCCTTCAAGCTGTCTGCTACTCGCCGAGTTGTCAGTTAATTTCACATCTTCATTAGCAACCGAAATATCGTCCACACTTTTGTCACAAGTCAAGAAGTCTACTATGTAGCTAGCATTTGCCGCACTCTCCCCCACAAAGTCCTTGGTATAGTCATCCGTACTATTGTAACCTGTATCGTGACACTCACTGCCCCCACTTGCGATACTGCGGGGAGTGCTTTCATTTTCATCAGCAGCGTCCTGCTCTAGGAAGTCAAAACTTTCCAGGGCGCTCTCAACAGACAAAGAAATAGAGGATCTTGTTAGGGACGATTTCTGAAAAAAAAAATAAACAGATAAACAAGTGCCAATGCATTTTGTACTGCAGCGCTCAATTTGGACGGACGGATTCTATGAACAATATCTACGCAAAACAAAGAGCAATGTAACCATTTTTACAGAATACTTGGGACTGAAATGAAAGCAAATTTTCTTTCCGCGCGTGTCAGGAAATGGACAATTCAAAAGAACTAACTAAGCGATGAATGCTACAATGCATACTTTCGGAATTTACGAAAATTAACACCATACTGCACCATTTCTGCAAATGGATAGAGCTGGTTAGGATTTCTTCTCTGTCATAAATAGTGGATAGTATTTTGTTTGACATCCTCACATAGTCATGCACGAGAGTCGACCCACAATAATAATAAACTTTATTAAGTGTCAAGTGCATTTAGCGCTGGGGCAGTGTACAGAAATCAAATCAGCGAATTGCATTGGTTTTGCATTACTTCACTCAGTGATTGGTTCAACGTTCTCGGGCCACTTTTTCAACCAATCAAAAGTGAAACCAAAACCAACTCGTGGCTTGGGTGTGCACATTTTCCCGCGCTTTCTGTCGGCTAGGTGTAATTACTTCGAGTTTTGATTGGTTTACTGGATTGTCTCCCTCTTTTTTGATTGGCCAAAGTAATTACTTTGGTTTTGGTTTTACGACACTCGATTGAAACTCGCCCTATCAAATCGGAGGACGATTTTTGAGGAGAAGGGAAAACCGGAGTACCTGGAGAAATACCACTCGGATCCGATTAGAAAACCAACAAATTCAGCCCACACGTGACGCCAAGTATGCAAATCGAACGCGCGCTCCATTGGTGGGAGGCGAATGCTATCATCACTGCGCCATCCCTCCTTTCTAAAGAAGACAAGAGCACTTCTTTTTTAAAGTTACGATCATGCCCTGTATAAATAAACCACGTGGTCATGTTTGCAAGCTATGAGATCTGTTGTTCGACCCTGGGTTAGCCTGCGTGACGTCGTTATTTCTCATCTCATTCAGGATTCGGTTCATTGGATTCTCTGTGTATCTTGCAATTGTTTTTGGCCAGAATATTTATTTTGATATTTTGTGTTATAAATTGTAGTCCAAAAACCAATCTAAATGTACAACTATATCCACAACAAAAAATAATCGGAAAAGATTGTTGTACCTTGATAAGTTCTTCCAATTTCTCTAGCAATGTTATAAAGGCATCGAGTTCCGGAAATTGATCTAGAAAAAGTGCACATAAACATGATTAAATATCAATGGACTAAGTCAGTATTGAAGGGCAAGCCAAGCAAAAAAAACGAAGTGCTTTCATGTTCCTTCGCTAGTTGGCTTTTTTTTTCGGTAGTAAGTTCCACGAGAAAAAGCTGCAGGAAAACAACCAGGGTGTATGTTGTTGTCACCTAAAATCACTGATAGTAAGATATTACACTAACAAAAATTTTCAGCGGTTCCTGTTTTGAAGATTAGGCATTGATACCAAGTACTCAAAATTCACCTCTGTTACTCTGCAGTGTAGGAATGAGATGCTGCAAAGCACTGTCTAAAGATGTTGCATGTCGAAACTGCTGAGGCTCCTCAGAGATCACAGAAGACAGAGCGGCATCCACGACCTCTGCTGGATCTGTGATATCTTCAGCAACCTGTTAGGACATCACATCGGTTAGTATATGTAATCACATGAACCCGGTGGCAATAGCCCTTATCGGAGTTATCAGCGGTTTTACCACATGAACGAGGCTAAGGGGTCATTTTGTATTGAACTGACCCTTATGCCTCTTTTGCATGTAGTTTTAAACAAAAGAAAATGTGCCTACAGGCTCAACTCCAATAAGGACCATTGACCTCTTTAGCTTGTACGTTTTGTTTTCCCATTTCAGACCACGTGATGTGAGCCAAGAGAATTTTCCTTTTGTTTTGTCATAAGTTACTCGTACAGAAGCACGTGCATAAGAAGACATTTGAAAGAATCTGTTCTCTAGAGTAACATCAAGTGGTCTGAAATGGGAAAACAACACATACAAGCTAGATCTAGAGGTTAATTAAGGCCAAATGACAATCAACTTAAACGACCAATCGGTTCCATGAACACTTTAATATTAAATTACAGCAAACACGCTTTCATTCGGTTAAACTTTAATTCAATAAATGGTTGCTATCAACAGACAGTGCTGAAAATGTATTTTATATGTTGACAAAAAGCAGTTTAATGACCAGAAAATCTAGGGAAATATTATCTTCCAAAAGCAAGAACAAATTATGGTATATTCAATATCAGATTTCAAGGTCCATCAGTACGGAATTCCATTGACAAAGATATCAAATTATCTTCATTGTCTTTGTTTAAAAAGAAAATGAAACAGCACTTCATCAAAGATTACTAGACATCTGTACATTGTCTGGGTAACTTTAAAATGGAAATAATACTGTTTTGCAATGTATGAATTTTAGTCTCTTTATATACTGGTAGTCTACTTAACTATTTGTGTGTGTTTTCTATGTTTTCTTTGTTCTTGTGTCCCTGACCTAAACATTTAAACATCTTTTCTTTTAACTGGCTGCCTGGCATTTTTAACTCTTAGGTTATTTCGGGCAGCCAGCGCCCCTATCATCGTCTGTACTATTGTTATAAATTTTTATTTCTTATATATTATGGGGAGTAATAAAGTGTTGTTGTTGTTGTTGTTGTTGTATTGCAGCAACTGTCTCTGACCATTCCCAGAAAGTCACTGAAAGACAAATGACGGCGTTGCTCGCCGGGCTCCGGCATTGTAATTTGTCTTGCTACCTTAATAATCACAACTACAAGTCAAGCGAAGTCTATAGCATTTCGCAATAGGAACAAGACAAATTGCGCAGAGAAACAAGTAACGAATAAAAAATGTTGGAACTTGCGTACCTCATCTGCATGAACACGTGGATCACTGGTGTGGCTTCCAGCCGAACTGCTCTTTCCAAGGTTTTCACTGATCAGAATTCCAATAGCAACAATGTTAAAGAAAAATAAAAGAACCTGCTCTATACAGAGCATAATACTATCCGGCTAAGACTTTCAAGTCTTGCTCACGCCACTCGTGATTCATTATAACCCCTATAAGTCAACTTGGACTTGCAGCTAGCATCTTAATTAATGCCCATATCTTTGAACTGGCGCACTCGAATCCTGTTTCCTCAACCGTATCTATATATGAAGGAACAATTCTTTTTGTCCTAAGATGACTGGGAGAAACTCGGAAGCCCATAACGTTCTAATACTGTTTAATTATCAGCAAGCAAATCCTGGCTTGTCCTGGACTGGTCTTTCGTTGCCCAGACCTGGAACAGTCTCAAGGACGCCGCACTCCCCGCGCAATCATACATGAACATACATGAACTCTGAAGTATGTTCAAGATTTTTTGTTAATATCTTTGAATTAGTAGGTACCGTCCTTAAACCCAGTTCCAACAAATCAGAAATTGTAAGCTTCATTGGGCAGGTGTTAAGTATGCCTACAGTACAGCTGTATATTCACGAGAGAGAAATTGTCCAACCTATTTCTTTGACATGAAATACAAGAAAACCAAACTGAAGCACAAAACACTCCAAGTCACAATAATTATCGCCATAACAGACCTGTTTCGTTCTGTAGTACCGAGTGCAGGTATGTCAGTGGTGGTCACTGCAGCTGGCTGAAGGAAAATTACTTCTGATAGTAAGCTCTGTCTTTTGCAACGCAACGTATCCTCCTCTTTCCCCGAAAATGGCCTGCAAACAAAATAATTCAGGCCCAGTTCAAACGTCGAACTTTTCACGTACTCAAATGTAACGAACCTAATTCATTCAATAAGGTACATAAAAAAGATCGACGTTTGAATCAATTAAGTTAGACACAACTAATTTGGGTTGACCCAAGAATTAAGTTCGAGTGGTTTACATGGGAAAATCGACTGTGGAGCGACTTTGATTCAAACGTCGAACTTCTCATGTGCTGAATAAAATGCACGCAGTTGTATAATTTCTTTGTGTCCCACAATCCCCTTCTTTCACAAAAGCATTGTACATCGTGATTAGTGATAAGTTCGAAAAATTAAGTTCGACGTTTGAATCAACCCTATGAACTTCACTGTTTGGGTCGACCCACATAAGGGATTTAAGTTCGGTACATGAAAAGTTTGACGTTTGAACTGGGCCTCAATGACAATTTCTCAGTTTCAGCTCTCACTTGTTGGAGCTACAGGTCCCGATATCTTGCTAGTGTTAACAATGAAAATACAAATTTTGCATCGTGAGCGCGCGCATTTCAAAGTGCCGGGTTGCTCGTTAGTTGCCTAAGTTTTTGTCGCGTTTGAATGAAATAAGTGGAGGTTGCGAAAAGATTCTACCAGTCTCGGGATCATTTTGGAGTAATTTAAAATTATTAAGAATGATGCTTTTGACTGGTTTGTCTCCAGCCAGTTGGGATTCTTAACAGTTGTTGTTGTTCTGTTCCGTCGTTTCGTTGTGTTTCATTGGCCCTGAAAAGCCCCTATGGGGAGCGGTCAATTAAGTATGTATTGTATTGTATTGTAAAAAAGATTTGACCACGTTCCTTTAAACCGAGATAACGGCGGCCATTTAACTGACCAAATTTATAAGTTCTTTATAACTTCATAAATTTATAACTTTTTAACCTTCTAGATTTCTTGCAATGACACTTAAATTTGATGAATGCCTGGTTGTCCGACTACCCCGAATGCTCTTTTGGTAAAAGGGAACATTTAAATTCATTTTGATTTCTTCACGAGTATATCCATCCCCTGCTGGTTTCGAATCCTCCAACATCCATGATCACCACTCTGTCACAAGCTTGGTGGGTGGTAAGCCTGTGCAACAGCTTGTAATCACTCACCGCCATTCTACTGTTATCTTGAGTTTTATTGATCCTGTACTATTGAGAGGCACCGAAATAATCTGTAAAAAAGGAAACAAGAAGAAATACCTTCAGTAACATTGGTGTACAGAGTCAAAAACGAATGTTGTGCCATTTAATAAAAAGACAATTACACCGGTACCTTAGCTTGAATATATGAATTTTACGTTTCATGGCAAGAACCATATGTCACAAGTGAGCAACTCAACTCACATCTTGTCGCTGCTACGTAATATCCTACATGTACATACATATGGATCAAATCTATACCCTGAATCTTCCAAAACATACTGTAACATTAATTTTGTTTTCAGTAATTGCAGCCTCAATATTTTTTTTCGGGCATGCGGCTTACTGCATTGAATGCCAAGTGTACAGTATCTGAGACGATGCAGGCATTTGTAAATGAATATTCACTGGACTGTACAATGTATGTTATTCATTATTCCTACACTCGATTCTCCTAAGATTACAACTACGATAGGCTTACATCAAATTCCATAGATTCACACTCCACAAAAATATCAAGATGGCTACAAGCACATATATGTTAAAAAAAAAAAAAAAATTACCTAGCGTACTTGCAAACCCAACAGTTAAATGTACATCATCACGTACAGGCAAAAGTGTCAAGGTAACAAGAGAAAAGAGTCACATTAAATTTCTATACAAATCACACCTGCGGTCTAGCTTTGATGTAATTCCTTGACCTCAGAAGAATATTTCCAATCTGTACATTTGACTGAATTTTTTTCATCTCCATCACCTGTAATGAAAACAGAAAGACACAGGAATGAAATATTAGTTATACTAATTTTCTAATAATCTAAAATGCTTCCAGAAAGAGCTTTAATGGCAACGTCTTTGTCAAGGAGGTAACAGACAATAAGCATTCTTAATAGTCATTGTTTACATGCATGCAGTCCGATTTTTAACAGAAAATTTTCTTGCATTAAATGAAGGCTTTAATAATTGGTTTGTGGTACATTACAGCTTTCCTTTTTCCCTCTGATCAAACATAAACTACCAGGTTGGTTTCTTGTTTTGAAACAATGCCTCTCGCATTTATGGTACCCTGCCTGGCAGTAAAGAAACCACTAGAGCTGGACATTCCTTGGGTCACTTTCTCGTTCAATGATTATAATTACATGTAACTTACCCTGATTGCAAATCCATCAGCAATGGCAGGCTTCAATGTAAACTGTACCGACAAAAGAAAATTTGACATGAAGCTCTTTCTGCGATTTTTATTTTTCAGGGTGTATACTACACTTCATGATCATTTATCAAAACTTTCTTTTATTTAATGTGCCTCTATTAAAGCTTTTGACACCTATTTTTTTTTTATTCTGCACCTTTCTTTGGCTCAACACAGCTTTCCTCACACCATAAAACGGTATACCTTTCATGGAAGAGGTAAAAGATTTGTGTATGAATCGGAATCTCCACTTACTTCACTATCTGTCCATTTTTGTCCATCTCTTTCTACTTTGCATCTGCCTTTCCACTTGAATGACGTTCCATGTTTTATGTGTACCTGAACAGTCAATCAAAGCAAAATTCTCTTACAACAGTATCACCTTGCAATTGAGTGTCCAGAGGATGCACGGGTAATTGCTGATGGCTGGCAATACCAGCAATTAATTTTGTCATGAGTGAGCCCTTATATATATATATATATGCAGTGTTTTAAGTATCTGGCAAACTGCACCAGCAGTTGAAAATGGCCTGTATTCAAGAGTGAACTGGTCCAGGATCTTCCATTTGTCATAAATATTTTTGTCATAAGCAGTGAAATAAAACTGTGCAGTAAAATGCAACTTTAATGCAATTAAGACATTTAAAAAAGTTATTGGGTTCCAGGCATACACTGTAATTGGCATGCATGGAAAGATTTTTTAGGTTAAAGTCAGTTATTTTCTCAAATTGTTGCAAAATCCTGAATAAAACAGAAATTTAACACATTGAGTCCTCAGGCACCTTAGGACACCCCCAGTTACAAGTAAAATAGACCTTATTCACGATGGCCGCCATGTTGGATTTGCCATTATCATGCAAATTAGCTACACACTTCTGAGGGGGCAAACAACACAAGTTCGAGAGGTTATAATGAACATCTTAGCCTCACAGATGATTTATTTCATGTTAACTGAATGTTTATGACCTACTACTGTAATTTAAAAATAGAATCATTCACACAAGTTACTTCCATGTTATTTTTAGTCTAAAATGAGCAGATAACGAAGTAGAAAATCAAAATGTCAAAGATATCAAATTATTATAAAAGGTACTTAATTCTAAATTCTAAACTGTACTTTTACATGTAGCAATGTTATTTCAATATTTCAATGAGTCGAATTTCTGTGCAATTTGCCTTTTTCCAATGTTTGCCCCCCAGCATAACACATGGCTCATTTGCATGACAATTTGAAAACCAACATGGCGGCTATCATGACTACCGCCTATTGTCTGGCATCAGACAGAGTGAAATCTGTTAAGTCTCGCTCCCACAAGTCACTGGGTTAATGGAGGGGACATAGCTTTTGACTGGTTAATGGAGTTCTCAAAACAACTGCCCTAAACCTTAAACCACAAATGAGAATCACTACCAGTAAATTAAAGAAATGTTCCTTTAAGTAACAGCTTACAACAAAACTACATTTTCTCATACATTTCAGTAGTTTGTGACCGTAGTTATCAATTAGGTTGCAATGTCCACAGTTAGTAAAATTATTAAGTTCATGCGACCAAAACTAACATATATGAAGCCCTGCTAACAAAGACATTTAACCTTTGAATGAACCATGAATGAATGAACAACATGCAGTTACCATTTTATCGCACTAAAATAAGCCAATTTGTCAATACAGTTTCATACATACATCATAGACGTCACCACTACACAGTCTTCCGAAGGCCAACAGGGCTGAAAAATCAACAGAATAATGATTATAAATGGACATGCTCTTTGACACCACATAAGACTCCCACACAGAGTTTATGTACATGTAGTTCGCATTTGTTTATCTTGCTTTGTCATCCATGGTTGACTTGGAATTTTAAACAATAATTTTTATATGTATGCCTCAAAAACATTCATTTAAGGAGCATAACATCTTTAAATTTGCTCTTGCAAGTTAAGACTGATCGTGGCTCTAGAGATAAAGAAATGTCACAGAACTAATGTTAACTTTCCTTTTTTTTTTCGTTCCCTAAAAACCCATTGAGGTAAATAACTGTATTGGTATGCACAAATTATTGCAGTTACAGGGGTGTGGGGGGGGGGGGGATGAGCACTGTAAGGTGCCAGTGTCTGGGAGGAATAGGGGACATGTCCCCCCACCCCTCCCCCTGGAAAATTTGGATATGCAATTGAAATTCCTGAATTCCCCACTAGATATTAATTTTTGTAAAATAAAACATAACAATATTCCATGCCATCATCCACACAGCGTGCTGTTTTTTTTTTTATTAACTTTTTTTTTTTTGTTTTTTAAAGGGGAGTCAAGGGCACCCTAGGACCCCCTTGCCTATGCCCCTGACTTATGGAATGTTTTGGAGCTGACTTTAAGGTCGTTAGAAAAGGTTGAATTACAAACAGGTCAATACCCAGAAAATATCCATACCCGAACCATGGAGGGCTTTTTGCTCTTTAACCCTCCACACCTCTGGAATTTGCTTTCCAAAAAGTGCTCGTGAGACCCCACCTCCCCTTGGAATTTCCATGATTTTTCCACAAGGCTTCCCTTCCCCCTGGAAAGCTTATTCCTCCCCCCCCCCCCCAAAAAAAAAAAACAAAACAAAACAAAACAAAAATAAAACACATGATTTGCTGTCAGTTGTAGTGTATCTTGCAGAGCTACATAACTGAACTAAGCGAGAAGATCTCAAAAAGCTTCATTACTTCAATTCATTGAGACGTTTTCCTGAGTTGTAAGGAACCTGAGTTGCTTTTATTCTGATAATCTAAAACAGCATTCTGAAAGCTTGCATTTAAACATGTACAATGATCCACAGCAACGTATCAAATTACCTGTACATACATGCAGTTTAAACTCACATAATTTCCAAAGTACGTCTGTTTTCTAGCTCCAAAAAAAACCCAATGACATTTTTCTCCTTTGCAGCTTAAAAGTTTTGGAGCAGTTTTTATTCACTGTATTTGTGAAAAATAAGCCATTTGGAAACTTCTTTGTGCAGCTAGACTTCAATATTAGCAGACTTCATCGCAGATGAAGAAATTAACCTGTCACGCAACATGTACGTGTAACACCCAAATGTTTCACACAGCTCTGAAAAAGAAGTTGCCTCTTCTTTCTTCTTATCCTTCACTTTCAACATCCTCCATGTGATTTATGAAGTAAAACACTCTAACAACTACGGATAATTATCGTCTTTTTCTGTCGTGAGAGATTTACCTTACGGTGCGACCAACATAAATTATGAGCGGAAAGTATTAAAATTGCTCAATTTTCTGCTAACCCATACTCTGCAATTGAAGACGGATGGGTAGAGAATATAAATCATATGCCGTTATTTATCCCATGAAGAGATATTGCCAGTTGTTCAAACGATGGATAGCGCTATCCACTGGATAAATCACTTATATCCGGTGGATAGTGCTATCCATCATTTGAAAAACTGGGGCCACATTGGCAATTAACTGAAAGGGGTCTATTGAACCAATGTAGATTCAGTCTGCCATTTTATTACAATTGGTTTCCACTGGTGAAAAACACCTTCGTGACAGGTCTGTACGAAGTCTTAACTACCCTGAAAACTGCAGGACAAACAAAAATTATTACTGATACCATCATCAGTGGACAGGGAGCTAAATTTGTTTCAGTTACCTGAATCGGTTGAGAAGTGGGTAAGGTTTTAAGTTTGTTTTATTCAATCGAACTTACATTTTAAAACCCCCTGGAAACAGGAACGTTTGTGAACCCAACCCCCTGCCCTCATCCCACCACCCCTCGGGATTTCGGCAACTCTCCATGGGGGAGGTATGGATAGTTTCTGGAACCACACAATATATAAAATAAAAACTCTTTTGATTTACATAAAATCTTTCCTTTTTCCTCTTTTCCATATCCAGTAACGCTTCATGTAAAATGAAACAAAATGAACTTTAATACTGAATGCATAATGTTTGTGTAAATTGTTCCAAAATTAATATGTACAGTATCTGTTTAATATCAGACACCAAACTCATGGATTTGCTTCCATAACTATTGCTTCTGCTCAATTTGCAACTTTGTACAAACTCTGATTGTTCTCACCATTTAACTGAAATTTAAAAACTCCAAGTTTGCTCTCAAGCTCTTCCTCAATAGCACACATTTTCTGGGAAAGATAAAGGAAAGAGTTACCAAAGGATAACAAAATCAGTGCTGCCTTCTGCACTTACGTCCAGAAATGCAAATAATAATTAGATGCATGCATTGACATCCAAGACAAAGTGCTGCTTATTTCCAACAATAAGTAAGGGTAAAGGTTGGCGTTATTTTTAGCTTAGGGTAATGTCTCGGAATTAGAGGTACATGTAGTAAGGGAAAAAAAACTGGATAGCTAGAGAAAGAGGGAGAAAGTAAGTGAAGATGAGGAAATAGAAAAAAGAAAAGTAAGTCAGATATGGTAATCTTTTTAGTACCCCCTAAAATACCAGGCACCAACTATTAACCAGACCCCCCTCCCCAAAAAAAAAAACCTTTTTAGAAAGTTGGGTTAAAAATCTACCTCTTAGCAGGTAAAAAATATCTACCTGGCCCAAAAAGATAACCTAGTTAAAAAAAATACCTGGCAAAATTTTTAACTACAGCACAACTTTTACCATAATGATTCGATTTAGCACCCTCCTTACAATAAGCACCCCCCCCCCCCCCCACCTTGAATGTCTCTTTGTTAAAAAGCACCCCTATTCCATTAAGTGCCCCCCTTCTAATAAGCGCCCCCAGAACGGCTTCCCCAAGAACAGTTGAGGGTTGTTCAACAATCCATGAGCAATTCCCCAAGAACAGTTGAGGGTTGTTCAACAATCCATGAGCAATTCATGTGACAAAGATCCTTTCAACAGGATCAACGAATCGCACATCAAAGATGCCGCACCAGAAAGCTCTTATTTATGGTATTGATGTGTAAGTGACACTGCCAAAGCTATTAGCATAGAAATACATGAAGATTAGAATTCCCTCACTTTATTAGGTGAGACTTAGGTCTCAGTAAAGGTAAATTTGAGCATCTCGCTCAAATTTTTTGTTTTGCAAATCTTGAATCAGCGGGCTGCGAAGTATATTTCCCGAAAAAAAAGATTCTCAAGAATTAATTTTTAAACTGCTATAATTGCTTTTCTTATTTTCCCACCATAACCTGCGCACAAAAAATGACTGACGTACATATCATGTCAATTGATTATCATCAGGATTGAGTGTCAATTGACAGCCTTCACGCGCAATCTGCTACCTTGACACATGCTCAAATGCTGATTGGCTCAGAATACACAGTACAATGTAGCCGGCTTTCAATTAAGGTGCGGAGTTATTCAGCAAAATGTGAACTGCACGCGAAATCTTCAAGCTTTATTTTGACGCCAAAATTACAACTTCTCCGCTTCCAAATTATCAGCTCTAGTAGATGATTGTACCACCCCAAATGCAGAGGGAAGAATTTTTCGTTTGTCTTCCAAGACTGATTTTATGGCACTTTTTCTGCCCAAATTATTAAGTATGATATTAGACTGACTCGGTTGTTCTGAGTTTGAGGCCTCAAAAGTAAAAGGCAATATTAAATGCCAAAAAACTATAACTATTACCGTATTTATTCACTTATAAGGCGCACCATTTTTCACGAGAAAATATGCTTGTTCGATGGAAATCTGCTTAAAACTCGGGGTGCGTCTTATAACCGAGTATTTTCGCGCAACGAAATATAACTTTTCCAAATTTCCCTAATAATTAATGCTAAACTGAAATAAATATGTAAATAAATACCGGTAAATGAATAAACAAAAGACAAACAACGTTGATCATCGACTTTATCTGATTTGTTGGTTCTAAAAAGAACCGGGTGGCTCTGAAAAGAACCGTTTGTGTGAAAGCTCGGCTGAGCTGTCTGTCTCAAACTCGTTGTCAATTGGCTCTTCTTCGTCTTCTGCTTCTTCTTCTTGGTCGTCGTCCCAAACCAAATCATCTTCATCGAATCTTCAGTTCCATCGAGAGCATTGTTGATGCCACAGGACTTGAACGATCTCGTTATCAAAAGCACGTGCTTGAAATGATTGACGTCAGACCTCGCTCCCACGAAATGGGGTAAACATTCGAAAAAACTGTCATGGCCGCTATTAAATACTCCCATCGAGGCACGTTTGGCAGTCATCTTTAACTCGCCGGAGAACAAGACATGCTGTTGGTTTCTCCATTTACGGACCATCGATTCTGATATGCCGTATTCGCGAGCAATTTCACAATTGTTGTCTACGGCTTCCGCTTCTGCTACGATCTTCAACTTGAAGTTTAGATCAGAGGAATGACGACGAGTGCTTGGCATAATTACTGAAAGTTTACGGTACTCTGAACGAATGCTCGAAGATTAAGATAAGTTTTGCAACTGCTGAATGAAAGATCCGTCAGATGAGTATTGTTTACAAACGTAAAAACGGATCAATTAGTATTCATAACTTAAAACGCTGTTTCCTGAGAAGGATGACTTGAGCGAATTAAAAAGTGAGACTTTTATGCTGTTGTCCATGTGTGACTTTTTTTGCTATTGTTTGTAATGTGTGACTTTTTTGCTTTTGTTTTGAAAGTGGAAGCACCGTAATTAGTAACATTTGGAAGCAAATTGTTGTAAGTACAGCGACGTGGTCTACAAAATTTCCCGTAATTCTGGGTGCGCCTTATAACAGGGTATTTAGGTGAAATTTTCATTTTACTGACTAGTCACAATCATCTTCGAAAGTTTAGGGTGCGTCTTATAACCGAGTGCGCCTTATAAGTGAATAAATACGGTAGCTTTAATATGATCTATAGTTTGACCCTATACAAAAAATCATGGCGCAACAATTTCATTTTTCTGCAGAACACCTCATTTTCCTTTACTGAGACATAATATACCGAAAATTCACAATACTGTGTATTTGCTGTTACAGTTTCTGTCATTTCTCTACTTTCTCAAATCCCATGATGCACTTTGCTTACCCCCCAAAAAACTTGCATAGGCATTGTTTTCAATTTCCCTTGGGACATCTTCATCTTCTCAGGGAAAAGTGCAAACAATGATAATGCAAAATCTTAGGGAGTAAACAAGATGTATTATGGGATGTGCGAAAATAGAGATTGCTTGGAAAAATCGGTTGTTTCTCCAAAAAAATAATAAGTACCCTGTCACGAATAAGCACCCCCTGCCCCCCCTTGAGGTACCAAAAGTAAACAGGCCACCTGGGCACTAAATCGACTCAATGCGGCACACTAGTAGGTTCCAATAGAAACAGATGCAAGCCTTTTTTAACCCCACTCCATTTTGCAACCTTCATTTTAATTGTGCCGAAATTTGCCCTCATAACTAAGTTGATTTTATATATACCGGTAATACTGCTGTTTACCACTAACTGTACATTCTTTGATTGCATTATGAAGTGTGTTAATAATTTCAAAAACAGTTACTAAAAGCTGAAAATCCTAGTGTACAATGCAGTGGAAGTTAAATATTGTACAAGTGATGTACATCCTATCACTCATCCACACTGTACCTCTGTACACGAATTGATGCTTGCACGACAGGTATCCTGACCTCCTTTGGAACCTTGAGATGTCAATGCATTCAGAAGATTGTGGGATCCTGTTAATTAAAAAGAAACAAAAGAATACTTAGACTCTAATTACCGGTATTATTATAATACTATTCTTTATGACAGACAGACAGACAGATCAATAATCTCAGTACATATAAGCAACAAAAAAATTAATAAAATTATTATAATAATAACTATGGAAACATCTGGCTGGAAGAATCATTCTATTTTGATTTGATAACAATGGAATTAAAACAGAGGGCTGCATCCTTGTTTTCACATTAATTACTGAAAATGCACATAATTTCCAGTGGATTGATCTTGAAAGTCCTCAAATGCCTGATCTCTCATAAGTGATAATTACAAACTTTGTTCTTTCACAAAATTTAGCCTGAAAAGAAGGAGTCCAGCTTATCTACATGTACACATACCGCTTATACACAAAGGTTGACTTGGCTCACATACTTGGCTGAAATCTACATTGTACATTGTGTATTAGTGCTCAACAAGACTGTCTGGCCTTACTTGATCATGAACTACGCGTAGATGCACTACTACGTGTACTGTATGGCTGTTAATACCATACCTTCTCTTATCTTTTGTTCATAAAGGTAGAGTTGAAAAATTTCATCAATCTGCAAAACCAAGCATATGTCACAATGAAAGTTATAATAAAGGACTGCCTACTGTATTCTACTACAAAACATATACATGTGTATATTTCATCATCGCTTTACTATAGTGTAATTAAATAGATGGCTCAAATTACAGTTACTGTCATTGTATTTCAAAGTACACAGACATGATTTGTTTTATGTGCATTTTGTTCATATATTATTTTAAAAACCTACCTGTTGTATCCTTGTGTCAATCAACCTAAAGAAATGATCAATTTAATACAATCAATAAACTTTATTAAAGTTATTAAATATATACCACATGCAGCACACTTAATTGACTGGCCAGCATCAGCATTTCCATCAAAAGAAATCTAACATAGTTTGCAGAAGTCTATACTAGTGTCACTGGATTTGTCAGAGTCCAGTGATTTTTTTAACGCATAAATTTTTACCCAAGACCTTAATTATTTACCTCTCATTTTAATGGCCTGCTAGTTAGTATGCAAGTTCTCAAAGTTTTGAACCCAAACCTAGTACCTGATATATCTATACAAGACTGAAGGGACGTAATCAACAATGGCTTGAACAAAAATTCTTTGTTCAAAACTGATTTTTCGATAAATTTTTATAGAATCCAAGCTAGACTGATGATGTTGATGACATACTGTACTTTTGGCTGCTCATACAGTATAGAGCTAACAAACTGTATTTACGAGTAATTTGTCTGCATTTCTATAATTTTATCTTTAAAAGAAACTTCAGGCTTACTTTATTCTTTGATCTACAATTCTTTTTCGCTGCAAAAAGAAGAAAAAAATAATTACTTAAAATTTTACTCTTAAAAGCAAAAGGTTAGATATACATAGTTCTCATTTCTATACTAAAGGCAATACAATATTTAATACAGTAAATACTATGGCTAAAGCCCTGGAATTTCTAAGTCGAATCTCTATTACCCTAACCCTCACTATAAAGATACATTGTAGTACTACTACAGTCACTATACATGTGTACAGGTGAGATGATTTTATTTTCAAATTAATTAACCCATAAATGGGGCACATCTCTGGGCATTTGAGGTGTGGATGGGTTAATAGAAATCCATTGAAATGTCTTTAAAGAATGTTGTGTTTTCAGTTACTGTAGTGCATTGTATTTCAAGGACCTAGCCCTATGGTTTGAAATTTCCTCTGCAAGTTACTCATAATCATACAGTGATGAATCATGAACCTGTAGACAATACACACACAGTTAAAAAATCAAACTACACCCTACATTTAGGTTGAGAATGACCTTTCCCCAACTTAACAAAAATTGTACAAGTTTATCGTCTGGGTTTGATTCCCTGACTTAGTGTCACTAGTGGGTTTTAATAGTTTGTTGATTCTTTTCTCTGCTGCGAGAGGTTTTTCTCTGGGTACTCTGGTTTTCCCCTTCCTGCAAGGACCAATATTTCACATTTCAAGCTCACTTATGAGTGCGCTTGAGACACTTTCAATGTTTAGGGTTTCAACCAGAAAGCTGCTGAGCTTCCAGTGCAGATACTATGTACATGTAAATGCTATCTTAAAGGTAAAATGGGCATCATCCAGTATATGTAAGGACAACATGAACAAACAAACAAACAAAACTGAGCTGACTAGCTTTGTGATTTACCTTTGGTTCGACAGTATTGAGAGCTTCTTCAAGATGTTTCCTATAATCACTGAGTTGACATTGAAAACAAATCAATACTCATATCTATAGATCTGTATGTACAAACTTTGTACATGCAAACAAACACATACTAACAGTAATCTACATGTATGCGGAAAAATCTGTTTTTTTTTTGTCTTCATCAAGAAATTTATAATGCCACTGTTTCAGATTTTCATTACAAGGAAAAATGGAAGCTTAGCACTGAGTGTTGCAAAGTCCTTCACACTGGCAAAGCACTTTACCACTGTGCTTTTAATTAGTTGGTTTCCCCAGAAAAAGACCATTCGCAAGCTTTAGGTCTTTTAGGTCAACAACAAAATTTATTGACATGTTTGCGCAATTTCATTGGTCTAGCCCCAGTTGTGCAAAGACTGTACAACTTTATCCAGTGGACAAGTCAATATCCAAAGTGTAAAATATACTTCATGTTAAACGCAAGGCAATTGAGGTTTTCATCCACGCCTTTAAATTTACTTACTGTATAGATGTGCTTGAAGTGTGCATATTCACGGTACCGTTACAAAAACACGCAAATACCGAAGTCTTTGCACGGATTGAAACTGTCAAATGGTGACTAATCCACAGAAAAAAATCTATGAGCTTTTGAACAACTAGCCTAAGGGCCTGATCTGCAAATGGTTCATAGTCTGCTACACTGTAGTTGTGTCAGATCAACAAACAAACAATGTTATTTATCGATGTGATGATAATCTCAGGACTAAGTCTGAAAAAACCGTCTTGTTACTTAGACTGTGTGGCATAATTATTGTAAAGAACCTACATACACTGCTTTTCAACAAGTAATTTAGTACATACATGTATACATTGTACATGTAAGTCCATGAAGTGGTACCATAGATTATCTTTCTGCAGTGCCTTTACAGGCTTTAGTGATGTTAATGGCACACCATACACTTATTTCCTTTTAGCCACTTGGTGCCTACTTGCAATATAAAATTATTGATATTGTTGCAATACCCTATATGTGGTTACATGTACAATACCGCATAAAATGTTAACGACTTTTTCTCTTTGACTGCTTCCGAAGAAGTCATACAATATTCACACATTCAAGTATTAAATAATCTTAATTTATCCATTATTTTACCTGAGAGCTGACTGAAGTTTGCCAAATAAGCTGGTGGTCTGATCAATTCTGGGAGTCTTGAATGCTGGCTTGCCCCCAAACATTCCAGAAGGCCTGCGTACTAACTGAGAATGCTTCCTTTCAAGATCAGCTGGGCTTTGGTGCCCTGCACCAGGTTTGATGCGTGAAGCTCCAGCAGCTCCAACAGACTGGGACCTTGGTGGGGTGACTTCAGTATTATGGTGTGAGCCTCGCTCCATTCTGAGTGACCTGGAGTGTCTGCTGGATGCTGATTTATGACCTGGGCTATTCTCCTTTCCCTTAAAAAAAAAACAATCAGAGATTTCAGGTGCTATAGAATATCTGCAAAGAATATTATTATAATGATTGCTTGTAGGACGATGGATTTTACATGTGGATACCCTAGTATCAAATCCCTCTCTGACCATGCAATCCTACTGAATCTAACTGATCTACAGTATATACATGTACCTGCAAGATTTAAGAACTGGTTTCCCACTTCCCTTTAGGTTTCTTTTACTCCAGCTTACAGTGTATTATTTAGTGCACCAAAACAAGACATACCTTTGATTTAATTATTACAATGACCCAACTGGATTAAAATAATACATGTACATGTACAGCTGTAGGTCTGACTTGAATTTGTTTGTAGTTTTAATTACAAGGAAAGCTGTTTTGCAGCTCAAACGGACAGGCAATCTTGCAATACACATACATACAAGAGAAGAATGTCCTATTTCTTTGTCTTATATATGACAATAAAGTTTAAAAAGACACATTTTGACAGTTAACGCTCATTCACATACATTTAATCAAGTGACATGCCACAACAGTAAACAGATATTCCAAATTATGGCCAGACAGATACTCCCCAGAAATTAAAAAAATCGCTGCCTATACACATTCAACATGATGGCAATAGTTTAAATGATAATAAATGGTCCATAAATTAGTACACTGTGTTGATATTGGGGGTCTATTTGTAATCAGCCTTAACTTTTACAAAAAAAGCCAAAAATATATAATTATATTACTGATTAAGTAGTACTAATAAATCTAATAGCCCTAAATCAAGTCAACTGTGAACAACGATCGTTATCAGTTGTTACTGTTTCGTAAAGTATGCAAAATTAAATCCCAACTTGCTTTGTTTTGTTCTATCAAACACACCATTACATAATATTTACTGTATACTGCTTATCTGGTCATACTGGCATAAGCTCATAGCATTGTGCAATCAAAATTCACCTCACTGACTAGTTTGTTGCATAGCTACTGTGGTAACTCATCAAACTTACATTTGACCACTTCATCTTCTGGTATCAGTTGATGTAAAATCAACTACAGCATCAAACACACTCTACTGTTATTAACACTGACCTTCCCTATCACAACACTTGAATTTAAACAAAAAAACTAGGGAATCACGTTCTTATACAAATATAGATGAACTTTATGTACATAGCACTGGACCAACATCAGTAAGGTATGTTGCTTCCATGGATACCCACTGACACAAGTGTTAATATAAAAAATGTTATCAAACAGAGGCAAAACATGATGGATACTTGAAACGGGTATATTTTCTAAAAAAAATTGCAGTGCATTGGTGGGAAAGTAAAACACGGAAATGGGCTTATCAACTGAGTTGATACTGGTAACTTAATTAACAAAGTTAAAGAAATTTGAAAGCTGACATTTTGAGAATCAGCGTTTCATCAGTGCAAACACTTACCATATTGAGTTGAGATTAACCAATTTCAGCAAAAACATACCTCATAAAAGGACATTAGGATCATTTTAACAGCTCAAATCTTCCGCATGTTCTTATATTAGGCAGATGATAAAGATATATGTTGTGGGTTTGAATCACATCAATACACCAATGGAAGAACAAACAATATTTTATGTAATGTCTTTCAAAACCAGCTAACAGATCGAAGCCAAGCTCCAGCTTCCTAAGTTCATCAATTTGTTGTTAATACAAAGTTAAATAAATATGGTTTTGAGCTCAAAATGTTAATTTAACCACAATATCACCAAATTACAGTGTAGAAATGGAACCTTCCATGAGAAAACTTATGCAGTGTAAACTGTAAACTTTAACATCAGCCAGTATCAAGAATACCACAACACTCTTTGTTTGTCCCTCCAAAATTTTGCAGAAGCATTGTTTCCACTTCTCTTGGGACCATTGTTAAGTCCCCAGACAAAATAAAAACAATGTTATGCCAGATTCTGGAGGGACAAACAAAGAGAGTATTATGGTATTTTTGATACTGGCTAATTCTTCACATTTGAAACACCTTATAATACTCTATAGCTTGCACGGTTTATCAAGCTACAGTATGCGAACAGCAGTTGGGGATAAATCTTGAATGAGAAGCCCAAGAAAACATGGCAATATAAAAACCCCAAGACACTAAAACAAACGATGAAAGCAAACAAACTGAAACATCCGAAAAAGCCAAAAATCAATAATAGAAATGCATGTCTGTGATAACGTACAACTGATATTTAAAAAAAAAAAGTTAGAGGATAAAAACAGTTGCCAGAAAGACTACATGTAAAATCAACAAAGGAGTGATCCATCCATCGACCAATCAAACAGTTGACTGATCATTTCATGATATTCATGCTGAACTGATGATTAAACCATACAATGTTTCTGAACATGCATTTTTTCGTGAAAATAATTGTCTTAACTAGTGGAATGTTACCACCAAACAATTTGATAATAATTATTATTCATGGACATAAATGACCAAGCCATACAGACGGGTGATCTAAGTTGTGTGCGCAGAATCAAATTGAATCTACGCAGGTAATAACATGGAAAGCCGTTAGTGTAAATTTTCATATACATTTAGCAATTACACGCAGAAGGTCACAAATACTATTTTCCAGGAATTAAATTTCTGACACAAAAACAGACTCATACATGTTTCATTATTTATGGAAGCCTATTGTAATTTTTTTTCTTAATTCCAGGTAAAACTTTGGCAAAGGCATGAATGTGGAACTATGAAAAAAGCTTTGCTGTGCTTAATACCTCTAGCATAACCCACTGACCCCTAGGAGGGAGGCTGACCAACAATAGGGGGTAGAGGGGAGGTGTTTCAGTGTCCCCTTTCACCCATCAGGGAGCTTTAGCAAAGACAACGGGAACGGCAACAAGAACGTCATCTCAAAACATAAATTCTCAATGGGTTGTTCTAGAAAAAATCCACCCCCCCCCCCCTGACGGATGGGGTTCTGGAAATTCTCGCAGGAGGGGGGGTCAAGGACCCTGGAAATCCAGGCAGGAGGGGGGGTTGAACTTGAAAAAGTCTTCTGCAGGGGTCATCTGAACCGATAGTTCACGCTCTTCGATTGTTTAGTTCGGTGACAGTTTAGCGCTCTCAGACCCTGAAAATAGTGGAAATATTTTGTACACATATTTCTTACCTGACATAAATGATAATCTAAGTTCCTTCGCAGGTCTTTTTATAGCAGAAAATGCGAACAAGATACTAAAGAAAGAGCCATCGCAACAATATTGCAACGAAGAGTTTGAAACGCCTGACACATTTTTACTCGTACCCAGACCCAGCGTGCCACCGTTGTTTCCTGTAATGATACTAGTAAAGAAAGTAAACAATTTATTTACTTTCACACCATCTCGCACTTTGTATTCGCATTTTGTATTTAGAAAGTCAAGTTTGAGAAAGCAAAACAAATAGGCGTCCCAATCGGCAAGAGCCTGGTGAAGAACCCATGCACTGGACGAATCTGTCAAAATCTGAAAGCCATCTGTTGCCGGTTTTAAAATAATTCGTTGAAAGTTGAAAATATATGCTAAAATTTCGTTTTCATAAATGGGAGCTGTTTCAAGTGCTTTTGTCTTGGATAGGTTCTTTATAGCACACATTTTGTCTTTCCGATTTACTAACGAAAGCCTAAAGACTTTTTGAAACTATGTCGGACTGAGAAAGCTCTTCACGACACGAGTTTGAACTTTCCTTCCACAGCAGATTAGAACTACAGGCTCTTGAAGGTAGGATATGTGACTCAAATTATCCAGTCTTTAAGATATAAAAGAATTTGAATGATAAACAAGTTTAGACTCGTTTTTCAAAAGATTTTGATCATGTTTGATCTAAAAGTTTTCGATCTTGCGTGGACAAGACTGACGTTATGTCTCCAAAAGGAATGACTATTGAACTCGTTTGTCATGTTCTCTACTAATTGTATTTACTTTTGGACCATATTTAGCGCAAAGAAAGAACAAGGGCAATTGATTTTTATGAGCTAAGAATGTATAAACACTCGTTCGCGTTTTAGCATTTTTGCTCCTTTCTTTTGTTAGTTCCACACAACAGAATTTATATATAATTTAGCCAAAGCTTTAGAAACTAAAAAAGAACATCTTCTATACGTGATTGTGCGTATTTTCTATTTAAAATAAATTAAATTTAAGCCTAATATTTTTCCCGGAAATCCAGGCAGGAGGGGGGGGGGGAAGGTCTTTTGTCTTGGAAATCCAGACAGGAGGGGGGTCTTGGGCTTCAGGAAATCCAGGTGAGAGGGGGGGTTAAAAAACGACCCCATCCATCGGGGGGGTGTGGATTTTTTCTGGAATAACCCATTATTGTAATCATTTCACGACTATTCCAAGTTTTTTTAATGTGAGAAGGGTATGGCGTCCCTTAGGAATGAAACCGTTGTGAGCAACGCTTTATTTAGGGGAGAAAATGAAAATTTATCTTTAACTGCTGACGTCCTTCATAAAACCTCAAATGTGGTCATTTCACGTTGTTGTTTTGCTGACGACGGCAAAGAAATGGACAAAAATGAAAAACACACCTGCAGAGCCTGGAAAGCTATTGTTTTTGGCCACTGAATATTCAAATTTGTGACGTACTCCTTAACGTCGCCGTTGTCGTTGCCAAAGCTCCCTATTGACACCAGGAGGGAGACTAAATACTGTAGATATTACTCTATCTGACACCAAGTGATTTTAATCGTTGTTCCTAGGTTACAGACCAATCAGAGGTCATTTTCTAGTTTTGGGTGAGCTTCAGTCTTGTATGGCATTGTTTCGCAGCATGTGATTGGCTATATAGAAAACACAATTAATCAATGTTGATTGGTTTCTTTAAATAGCAGGAAAACAGATGTTGAACGCAAGGGGTTTTTCCTATCAGCAGACGGTAGTGGGGAAGGGAGGCTAGACTAGACTAGTTACTACTTGACTTAACAATTCCTAAATTAAAGATGACTTATTAGAACCATGCTTGAACCACAAGAAAATCCTACAGATAGTCTGCTTTAAATTATAAATTGCAGTTTTTTTCTTAACACATAATTGTAACTGAGAAAGAAGGATGTCGGTCAAACGTCGTGGGTTGCAATAAATTTGTAGTTGGTGGGTGGTTTGAGTGGAGTAACTTACTGTTGTCCTTGTCAAAATAAATTTTTAACTTATAGGTTTGTAAGTTTTACTTCAATTTAGGAAAAAAGTACCTGACAGTTTTCGTTGGATCTTATTGAAAACATCTTTCTTGAAATAAGGAATAACTACCATCCCTAGTCAATTTAATGTTTTCTGTGAGTCCAGAGTACTTATTAGACAATGTCATGGCATTACTTCAAATTTAAGATCAGTAAAACGACAAAAAACATGCATAGTGGTAAATTATGTGTTCATAATTATGAACACATAATTTTATTTCAAGAAATGAAGGGAACTTAAACGGCAGAAAAATGTCAAAAATACATTCTTACCAATCACATGGCTTTTAAATTATTATAACAATAGTTCATCATTTTAGCTACATGGTAACCAAAACTTGTTTAAAATATTTCACGGCTGAAATATTTCCAATGCTGCCAACGAAAGAAATAAAATGCATTCTATATCATTGTTTTCGGGTAATGTTTGAAATAAAGACTCATTACTGCTCATAAAGATTGCCTCAAGCCAACATAATGGGTCTTTTTTTTCCAGAAGCTTTTTGCTTTTCAATAATAAAACAATCAAAACGTTTTTTTTCCCCGTAGGAAAGGTATTAAAAATATATCGAATGACAATCCCGCAGTTTAAAGTTGTCTCGCATGAATTTCAACCGAAGAAGAAATAGCGAAATCCTCATCGAGAAAACTGGATTTGCTTTTTCCTAACAAACGGATAAAGTCTTTCTCGTACAATAGCCACTGTAAAGGCCACAAAACTCTCGGTACAGAACTATCTCCATATTAGCTTTGAAACTACAGCTTGTATACAAGCTAAGAGATACTGTGGCGTTTTACATGTGCTTGTTTGGACACGGTTCAACCCTTACTTTACCAAATAAAGAGAAAACACTCACCATAACCTTGCCTTTTTTCAAGGTTTAGTCAACATAAGAAATCGTTGGCAAAAATTGTTATAACTTGAAACCGCACGAAAGCCGTCAGCTTGCTCACATTTTGTTATTTACTTTCACTCGCTCATGCATGGCGAACAAGTCACGTGGTTAAATTACGTCTTCATATAAGAGAATCACAAATCGAATTATGATTGTACTGTCGTTTGCACTAAAACAATCAATGAAATATGGGTATCATGTCACGAAAACATTTTTTTTTTCTAACCTCTTCTGAAGGGCACGCGAACCAGATGATTCAAGATTGGCTTCAGTTTTCTCTCTGGTTGATTTATGTCAATAAAGGTTTACGGCAGCGTCACCGAAAAAATATTTTGTACCCAACAAAGCGTTATAACGCATCCGTTTCGCTTGTAAAGGTCGACGAATTTTCTTTTCTGTCTTCTAAGCTAGTGAAAGTCTCTGTGATTAAAGATGAAGGCCTATTTCGTTGTCCAAGTGGGTTGGTAAGTTCCAAGTGCACTAATATTTACTTTGAAGGTAAATTATGATCCCGGAAATATAGCCACCATCACAGGTTCTCAAAGGCCTACGTATATTTTAGTATACAAATCTAACATTTAGAGAGTAGTTTTCCCTTCCTTTTAAGGATGTGTATTTTTATCGGTAGTCGCAAAACGCGGGGTAGGGGTCAGGGTGCCTTTTTTTTCCCCATTTTTTTTGTTTTTGTCGTTATTCTCCTTCGAATGACCGGCATCTGTTCTTCGAATTCATTTATGGTGGAAATTAGTCTTTCCGAAAATCGGAGTTTGTTTTTCGAAATTAAGATGATTTCCGAAAATGCTAAAATTGGAGTTTATGACATATACGCCAACTGCCAGAAACAATGAGGACTCGCTGAGCTACAAACTTTAAAATAGCATTGTAATGTTTACTTCTTGAGAATAAACCTGTATACAGAATCGCAGTTCCACGATGATCGTCACGCAGTCACACAACGTTCTCATTTGCTTGTTTGTTCATGTTGATGTCATGTTGTTGTCTGTCTTTACTACAAACGGTTTGTAGTAAATTAAGCCAGAGTCGTACGGGAACTTGCTAGTCAATTCTATTCGCACTTCAAGGGATCGAATCCAAACAATTTTGCGAAAACAAGCAAATGACAACGTTGTGTGACGACTATCGTGGAACTCGGGCCATGTTCTGTTTCGTTTATTGCGGAGAAGATTTGTAACAAGTAAACATTAAAATGTGGTTTTAAAATGTGGAGTTCAGCGAGTCTTCAGTGTCTCAGTGTATATTCCCGACCAAATTTCCAATTTCAGTCTGAAATTCTCTTAATTTCGAAAAACAAAGATGTCCCTTTCGTAGCTTCCGTATGTTCCATACGGCCCCGGCCCCGGCCCTGCGTTTTGGCTACTTTTCTGACAGTTTAGTTTTCAAGTCAACTGCATACCATTTCCAGACACTCCAACCCTCCCGATTTGATGTGTTTCCTCGATCCCGGTCTCTCTATTTTTATCTGATTCTCCCGATTTATCACGGAATTCTGAAAAAAAGGAATTTTTTTTTTTTTTTTTTTTTGCTTTCTGAGTGTGAAACGTTACGTATTACACTTTCTTATCCTATATTATTGCCTTGTTGACTCTTCGGAGCACCCTGTGTTGCGCAAACTCATAAGGCCGTATTTTCATGAAAGGACCCGATCTCGACCCCAGAGCTCTTCTCTTGACTGAGGGAGAGAAGAGCTCTGGGGAAGCCTGAACCAAAGTGTCTTCTTATTGGTTTTCGTGAAGAACAATCCAAAGCCTCTCTAATTGGTGCATTCATGTCAACACGAGGAGTGAACAGGCGCCGTAAGGTTCAAATAGCCAATTTTTCGCCATAAGAACCCTACGGCGCATGATCTCCTGCATAGTTTGACCAAGAGAAAATGAGGGGACAGAGAAGGAGGCTCCCGGTCCAGCCCTTGGGATATGTCATGTCCACGAAAGTTAATTTTAGACGAGCGGAAGTCTTCCGAGACGTCCGCATGCAGGCCAACCTCGGTCCGATGTTTGAAAGAAAATATATATTCATCAGCCTTTCACGTGCGCCATCATTTTCTCTTTACACTAAGAACCTGAGAGCGAGGCAAGACTGCATGCGGACGTCTCAGAAGACAGACTTTCGCTAGAACAAAGACTTCCGCTGGTCTAAAAATAACTTTCGTGGACATAACCTATCCCGGCCAACGCCTTGTGCCTCCCTCTCTGTCCCCTTATTTTCTCTTGGTTTCACCTTATATGGTAAATTATGGCGCTGAGCATTGCTAAGATAAAAACGACGTTTTCGCTGGAGGGCGAAATTTCTCTCTGAATAAAGCCAAAAATGGAAAAAAACAAATTTGTAGAAACTTTGGATCAATTCCGACGTCTAGAAGTACGCGAAAAGGCAAGAAATGTTTTTGTGATGAGCCTACGTCTGTCTGACCACAAGGTATTACACAAGGCGTATCTTCATCAAGTTTTTCCGATTTCGCTTGGATTTTCTCCCTTTTTTCGCTCGTATTTCGTACTTCCAAATTTTTGGAGTTTAAGGAATTTAATAAAACAATGATTCCATTCGCGCGTGTTGGATATGAGACTGGTTATAGCCAACTCGGTGCCTCGTTGGCTTCTCATATCCAATGCGCGCTCATGGAATAATTGTTAAATATTTTAATTTACCAATACTTCGTCAGGCACGGCCCGACTTCTTCAGGGAGTTAAATGATCTGCCGTTACATTTTTTTTAACTCATCCGGACATCTCGTGGCAGCACTAAAAGCCGGAATCTTGAAACCGGAGCCAGAATTATCCACAATTCACGAGAACCACAACAACTCCTTGTACGCTCTGCTATAATCGCCACACTCCGATGTATTTATAAACTCTGAGGACATATAAACTGTAAAATGGATCTGACCTTGTTATTCTGGATATAAGACTTGAGCATGGTGATGGCATCATCAAGTGGAGGCTATCCACATTACAGTAAAGGAAACTTAAAACTTGTTTAATTCATTTTTCTTGTTTTTTCACCTGCCTTCTTACAAAAATGCCTCTTTTAAAGGAACAATGCAGCCGGAGGACGTGTTGCATAGGTGACGGGGCGCGACTGAAGATGTCGATTATGGGTTAAGGAAGGACATACAGTGAATATCAAAAATTCCCATTGATTATCGCAGTTAAGTTCTTTCGAAACGTCCCATTAGCACTGAATAGGCCGGGAAACAAGTAAGTTTCGAAGATTCTGCCGAAAGGCTGATGAATATTGCGCTTCAAGGTCGACAACTGATGATATGTTCGGCTTGGGTTAGGAGGTTTTCCGCATTGTTTTCGCAGTTTTGAACATACCGTGGGCTTCCGAATGATGTAATTTCATAACACCCAAAATGCCCAAAAAGTAGAACGAAACAGTGCAACAACCACTTAAAACTGTTGAACAACATAAAAGAAATACAGCTGACTGAGACTGACTGACTGACTGCAGAGAAGCATGGATGGGTTATCTTGAACAAAATCGGCTCAGCGTTTTTCAAGTTTATGGCAAATCGCCTGGATAAAGGTCGCTTTTGCTCAGAATTATCATGTGTGTGATCTAACGATAATTTTATCAGTGAAGGAATTCAATTCCACGTTACCATTTTCGAGTTTCAAACTCGTGATTAACTAATGATTTCCCCTTTATTAACACCCTAAAATAACGTGACATAACCAGCTTGTAATTTCTTATTTTGGAGGCTGTCGTAATAGCTAGAACATAAACGAAGGAAGGAAAGACGGTAAAGCACAACTTTGTTCAGTATTTAATAAATTTCAAATATTATTACTTTTACGCAAACTTGACAACGTGCAATAATCTTTAATTATCATTAATGATCATTAATTTACTTGCTTTGAAACGTGGATATTCGCTTAGAAGACTTGATTGTTTAAAAGGTGGATAACGCTATCCACCGGATAAACACTAGCAAAACCAATTGAGTTATCCAGTAGACTAGTAGTGATTTATCCAGAGGATAAATTGTCGTTGTTCTCGCGAATTGTGAATAATTCCGGATTCCGGATTCCGGATTCCGGGTTCCAGATTCTCGATTCCTGCTTTTATTGCTGCCCTCTCGACGGTCGTGACCCTATAAGCATAGCCCGAAAAGCCTTTCTAATCGACAGGGGCCAAACACTTGAACCCAAAGGTATGAACAAAAGAGAAGAACTGTAAATATTATTTATCTGTAACCCTATACATAATATCTATATAAATTTACATTTATCTGTAATCTTGTATCTACAACGTTTTCTCATGGCTTATATTTGAATTTCAAAAATTTGTAACGGCAAATCATTTAACTGCCCGTCATAAGGCCAGCAGTTTTTCTCCATTTAGCAGCTCCAAAGGGTTCTGGGATCGCCAGGGGGCAAACATTGAAAGTTGCTGTGAGAAAATGTACGACAGAAACTTATTCGACGTCGAAAAAAACGATTTTGGAGAGAGATCAACGCTTTTTTCTACACAGTTTTATCAGAAATTGATTTGGACAATGTTGATACGTGGCAAGTGTAAGTTTTTGTTTGAATAACCGTCAAATGTGAGATAAAATTTGGTGAAAACCTTCCTTGGGGGGGGGGGGGGGGACTCCCATATGAAACAGACGGGGATGCTCGTCGTCTCGCTTAGGGGTGTAAATTTTGGATTTTGGTCTCGCTTAGGGTGTTCCGGGCAAAGCGCCAATATTTTAAGCCGCCAAGGTCAAAATTTGCTTAAGCCACGCCCAGATTGCAATTGGTCTCCTTTAGAGGTCACAAAAAGCTTGAGCCACGCCCAGATGGTCTCGAGTTAAATTCAAATTTCCGACGAGCATCCCCGTCTGTTCCATATGGGAGTCCCCCCCCCCCCCCCCTTCCGGGGGCTTTATTGTGAAATGGTCTCAAAATACTACAAAATTAGGAATAACTCTGGAGGAAATAACTCAATAAAGCCTTTTCAGTTGTATTTACGTGTGTAGGGGCTGGCTTTTGGCCTATGTCTAAACTCAGCAATGCAAATAATATTGGAAATATGCCGAGTGGCGATCATTGCGCTGTGTGGGGTTGTGACAACAATCGAAGGTACCCAGAGAAGCAAAAGATTCTTCCTCGCGTTGGAATATTAAGATTTTACCCGCCCAGGAATACACCAACCTTGAATTGTTGTTTGTTTGTTTTTTAATATAAATATCGCAGTAATTGAGAGTTATCAATATTGCTAAAATTATAGAAAAAAGCATTAGCCGTGAAAAATGATATTCAAAACATTCGGTCAGTAGCAGCTGAAGCACTCGATTGACCCTTCTGGGCCACCGCAGAAAGTGTCTCCGTATCGTTCTTATTCATGAGCCAAGGTTATTCATATGTGCTCATAGGATATTAAGCATCACGGAAATCAACAATTAAAACCCTGTGAAAATGATCGTTCTGCTTGGAGCACCATGTGCCCAGTTGTTCGAAAGCCGATTAACTTATTCCAGGATTAGCGTAAACTTTTGTTTCATATTTTTAAGTTTTTGGTGAAACTGTATTTTGCTTATTTTTGTTTTTCAAGGGTGTCTTAATTCTTCTAATGTAAAGTTTTGCCAAATATCAGCGCTGAACAGCATTTGATCGCGAGTAGAGAAATAAACTCTTTGGTTAATTTTTAATTTAATCTGGGGTTAGCGTTAATCGGCTTTTGAGCAACCGAGCCATGGGTGCCAGAGGAAATTTTTTCCAAGGTTCAAGACAACGCTACGCGAATTGAGGGCAACGACTACGGACTAACGTCTTTACCTTTTTTTGGCATAGAGTTCTGTGAAGAAAAAATTCCATTGTCATTTTTATCGCGTATCGGATAAAATATCTCTTTCTATTATAAACGGAGTGAAATGACGACCTGGAAGTCATAAATGGCATTTGGTGAATGCGTACCGAGCATATCTTTTTCTTTCTTTGATAGGGTGTTGGCCTTTAGCAATTAAGGACAATGGCTAGTCTGACTGGTCCAGTTTCAATAAAATTTATTCTCCGTTGACCACTTGAAACCATCACCGACTCTCGTTTTGAACAGCAATAACAGAAAGCTTTACGAAACAGCGAATATCGAATATAACGAAATCGAAGAGAGAGGCGTTAACGTCAAGTGTCAGATTTCACTCAATCTTATGTAATACCTGTCACGTGGCTTGGTGCGCGTAACCACGCACGCAAATCGAGAGACGTTTTACCATATCGTGTGACTACCAACTTGCTTAAGTACGTTGTCTTTGGTGGTCTGGAACTCGACTCCGGCAACCATCCATCTCCATCGAGTTTTATCGAAAGTAGCCCACTACCCTCGTAGTTGTCTCCTTACAATTGCATTAGAGAACTTTTGCGATAGAGCAAAGGTAGCGCCGAAATTTAGAGTAATGACAAGAGAAAATGAGGGGACAGAGAGGGAGGCTCAAGGCGTTCGCCGGGATATGTTTATGTTTATTCTAGCGGAAGTCTGTCTTCTGAGACGTCCGCATGCAGTCTTGCCTCGCTCTCAGGTTCTTAGTGAAAAGAGAAAATGATGGCGCACGTGAAAGGCTGATGAATATATATTTTCTTTCAAACATCGGACCGAGGTTGGCCTGCATGCGGACGTCTCGGAAGACCTCCGCTAGTCTAAAAATAACTTTCGTGGACATGACATATCCCAAGGGCTGGACCGGGAGCCTCCTTCTCTGTCCCCTCATTTTCTCTTGGTAATGACGACGTGATTCTTCCATGTATAGATATGACGTTGGCGGACGTCCGAGAATTTTAGGAGAAGTCGGTAATTTATTGTGATGATGACTTCTAAAACATTGCAGGCCTCTCGCAGATCAATTTTCCCACATGTGAAAACATAAGTGACAACTCCCTGGAATATTAATAAACTTTAATTAATTTACTTCTTGCAACAACAAATAACAACAACTTGCGGAAGCAGAAAGAAATTTTATTTTCTTGTTTCGTTTCGCTTTGTTTTTCATTTTCTGTTAAGCGACTTCGATAAATTAGCACTCTTCGAAATATTTATTGGCAAGAGGTGACTTGCCGATACCAGGATCATGTGATTTCAGTACCTTCCAAGGGGAAGCGTTCTTGTTGGGTAATAACTCTATTTTTTGGAGTGGCGAATTCCTCACTGATGTGGTTAATTTCTATAATCACTGAATGTCACTTACAACATCACGTTATCCTAAATACATGACTTATGATAATAACGATATCAGGCCGTAACATAATTTCTAAACACTGCACATGGTAATGCACTTGGGGTATCAAGTCCAGGAACAGCGATAATATGTTGAAGAGAAATAGTTTATTACAGGCAAGTGCTCGTTACCGACACTAAACGTGCGTTCTGATTGGCTAAGGGCTAGAATTAACTATCACTTGGTCAAGTCTTCACTCGAGGTTTTCTCGTGAAGACGTTATTGTCGGTCAATATGTAGTTAGTAATTCTGTGCTGATTTTGTTTCTGCAAACCGATGTATCGTTTGCAAGCTCGCAAACCGTCTACTACAATTGCCCATTATATACCGATATATAATCGTTTGTTCAATTTTGTTCTAGTATTCTTCGTGGCCATCGGCATTGTACCAAGTTCATTACAAAAATGTTGGGCTATATATTAACCTGATGTGTTCAACTTTGCTACTGGTTCAGATCGTGACACTACTTGCATGAAAGCACCCAGAAAATCCACTTTTCCTGAATATTTCTGGGCAATCACTACGATAAAATGATTATATGAGATCGTTAAAAATTAAGGTAGTTCATAAATTTAAGACATAAATAGGGCCTCCTAGGGAAAAAGCAATGCCAAAATAACCGCAGTAATCGGATGTAATCAGCAACCTCGTTCCCAGGGTCCTCTCTCTTCCAGAGGACCCTGGAAACGAGGTTGTGTAATCAGCATTTTGACAATTCGTTTAGACGACATATGCCACACCCTCCTGTCCTCTAATTTCAATGTATTGGTATGCTGATGATCTAATTAATAAACCTGGATAACCAGCTACCAGTCGGTTTGATAGCTCATGGGAAGAACAGTGTTAATCGGGGTTAGCCAGCAGTGGTCATTCACTAAATTAGACGATCTATTCGTGTCCACAGCAGCAATATAGGCTTCTTTAATTATGTTCTGCCATAATCCTGTCATGCACGGGATTCACAACCGGAATTAACAATCAGTGAAGAGCCCCCAGATGACTTGGCAGCTTTTATTAAGCAGTACAGGCGCACAGTCATGTCTTCAAGTTCCGTTCCAGCCTGTTGCAGGGAAGAAGCCTTTTTCCCAAGTACTTTCATTGACTTTGATGATTATTCAAGAAAAGCTAAATGTTCAAGAAAAAGAATTCATTATTCCTCACACAGCAGATTTTACCTCAAAGCAGATGATTACCAAAAGGAAAGCTGTTTTCCTTTATTTTTGTTTCGCTGTTTTCGCTATTTTTCTTTCCTGTCTAATCCGAATAAATGCAGAGTGTATTTGTTTTCGACTCCTTGCATCACCTTTCTCTCAGGAAAAAAAAACTCATAGAAACACCCTGTTCAACTTATTTCCACAGAATTTAGAAATCAAAATCGGAAAAATTAATTTCCTTTCTTGAAAACTGACTAAGGAGCAATATGGCTGCGCGCATTTTTTCTTTTCTTAACTAAATCTGATTGCAAAGATATGTTCTTGGAACAACGTCGTGGAATGAGTGGAAGACCGAGGCCGCGTTTATCGGTGCCTAATTATAAGGAAAAATTGAAATCCAATTTGGAAGACCTAAGGGCCAGATCTAGAATTCAGGGCTAAAGCTCATACAGCGAGAATTGTTGGTTGACAATTCAAGTGTCATGAGACCAGTATGAAAACGGGAAATAATTTTTCGCATTTCTTTGTAGTTACGTATTAGGTTCAGTGACAGTGTCTGAGTCAAACATCCGAGACAGGAACACTCGAGAACGTTGCGTGCATGAATTGATGAAACGAGGCGGCGTAATCGGTGCCTAATTATAAGGAAAAATTGAAATCCAATTTTGGAAGACATGAGGGCCAGAATTCAGGGCTAAAGCTCATGCATACAGCGAGAATTGTTAAATTACAATTCAAGTGTCATGAGACCGGTATGAAAACGGGAAATAATTTTTTCGCATTTCTTTGTAGTTAAGTATTAGGTTCAGTGGCAGTGTCTGAGTCAAACATCCGAGACAGGAACACTCGAGAATGTTGCGTGCATGAGTTGATGATGAAACGGACCTTTTAAACGTTTCAGCCGCCATGTATAGAATAAGTGTGTGAGACTTTGGCCGAATTCAAACCTCTAAAATTCGGCCGCTAAAAAGGAACGAATTATCAAATTTGATAAAGACATTTATTTACGTTATTTACCTAACGGAATAACTGATGGGTTGATACAAAATGAAAGACAGTATTCCATTCCGGTGGACTAGTCACCAGACATGTACATGGCTGGAACCACTTATGACAGTTTCTCGGTGATCTTTGAAAAACAAAAAAATTAAATTCAACTTTGAAATTTTTCAAATTAACCATTGAAGATCACGGGAGGGATTATCTTACGCATGTGACCAAGTCGAGCAGATCCTTGTATCCCTGTAAGCCAGAGCAAATACGGGTCGTGATTTCAAAGTCTTTTTCCGGCCATGGAGGTTGCCAGATTAACCATTAATAATTAACAGGTCAGTTAAATGATCCAATCTTTTTTTTTTCAGTTCTCCTGAGAGACAAAATAAATGGAAAATATGTTAAAAAAATTCGAGTTACATTACTTGCTCCAGTTCTTCTCAACCTGATCTTGAAAAATACATTTCTAAATTAAAGTCCTGAAGTCTTAAAATGGTAGAAATTAGTCGAATTCTTTAAAGGCTAAAAAATGGAAGCAAAAAGTTATCGTCGAAGTTACCATTAACTCAGGGCTGATTCTCGTTTTATTTATTCGGCAAACAAAACACGTTTACAGTCAAATGTTTTTTAAAACCTCGCCGAACGCGAAAATCCGACAAGATCGCATACAAAGTAAAATGTCAATCAAAGTCACGCGTCATGCGCGGAAGCCACATTTCCTGCCCCTAGTCAAGCCACTATTCACGGTCGATTTCCGCTTCTTCAACCAAACAAAGTTTAGGGATTGGTCTCCTGTAATCTCGAGCTCCGTACTGTGTACACACGGTGACTGCATGGACCATTCCATCTTGACAAGGGTAACCAGAGACGACCCTGCCCCAATGGCCATACACCCAGCGGTTAATTCCTTTCAGCAACAAGCACAACGTCTCTCACCTTTCAAGTTCCGTTTCCTCTCTTTCCATTTATTCCTCTCTGACAAACTAGGGAGGTATCCTCTACTGAAACGCCTCCAGAAAAAGTTGGCTAGTACCTGGGGCTGCCACCACAATTTTGTCGAATTAATCTTTGCCGCCAGCAGTTGGCATCTTCATGGCTTGGATGAAACCCAAAACGCTGATGATTATCTTCTCTTGCGATCTTTAGTTACTTACTGGTTTTAGTTGACGAGCTTTGCGCGTGTGTGTGTCAACTCATCTAGTTCTGTTCCTTCTCTGCACCACTCCCACCATTCTTCAAATCGAAGAAGTCCTCGAGGATCCAAAAGTGAGAAGACTTTACTAAGAATATTCCGCTCTGTGGTGCCGACATCGCCTTTGACCCAGTAAATTTCAGCACACCTTCCTCAACGTCTCACGTGAGTCACGTGACGCTAAGGTTATGTTTGTCGGTAACTTTCTCTCACTCAACTCTGGGAATAGCGGAGATCTGTCCTTTTCTGGTATGGTTGCCAAAACTTCTGGATCATTTGTTAGCCACTTGTATGAATGGAAGCCCCTGTGATGCAGTAACTGGGTGATTTGCTTCCACATCTCTATTGCTTCCTCTCGCGAATTAATGGACGGTAGGCCGTCGTCTATATAAAAATGCTCGTAGACTGCTTTCACAGTCAAGTGAATATCACCCCCATTCTCATCTGCATTACATGTCATTGTGTAGTTTGACCTGGATTGGGCGGACATTTCTGCAAACAACGTTCTATCTAACTGGTAGTCACTTGGTTCCTCTTCCGAAGATTCTCTCCAATAAGAACCTCATCGGTGGTTTATCTCTTCAAGGTAACTGTAACATGTGGTACATTTCTTTCCAATCTGCAGCCATAGCAATTCTTGCCTCGCAGAATCTGAGCATAAGTAGACTGCGTGACAGTGAAAACGATGTATAGATCGTTTTCACAGTCACGCAATAAAAAAATAAATCGAAAACCATCCAGTGAAAAAAGTCAAGAATTCGTGATGTTGTGGAAGATAAATGAGGAAGACACTTCTCCAAGTTTTAGGCCTGTGCTTTTCCCCAAACGTCAGATATTCGTCGAAATGTTTCGCAGAAATTTACAGAGCCCAGTATGAAAACGCCATGTTGGTGTACATCTGTGGTGCACCAATATGGCGGCCGGCAGGTTAGTTTTGCAGTTTGCAGGTTGCAGGTTGCAGGTTGAAATTTACTGTGACTGTTACATGAATAGCTAACCTAGGCCTAATTAGGCCTAAAAACGTTTCTTTAGGCCTCCTTAGGCCTAAAAACGTTTCTTTAGGCATAATTAGGCCTAAGGTTTAGCTATTCATGTAACAGTCACAGTAAATTTCAACCTGCAACCTGCAACCTGCAACCTGCAAAAACTAACCTGCCGTATGGCGGCCGGAAAATAGTGTCAACATCTGTTACTTACTTTGGCTATCTAGGCGAGTGATCATCTGTGCTGAACAAACAGCTATTTGCCTATGCACTTTCCCTAATGCTTTAACTTCTAAAAAGGCTCAAACTCATGAGATAATTGTATATTTCTCAACAAACTCGATCGTCGCCTCGTGTCACGCAAAGCCATAACTAAGAAATTCAAAATGCTCTGGTTTCCAAAGGAAGCACGCTATTGAGCTTTAAAATTGCAAATAAATATAAATTTACCGCCTCTTATGCCTGAAGAGGATAAAAACTTTCGTGGCTCTTTAGTTTTGGATTTTACAGAATGATGACGTCACGTGAAAACGATCTATTAGCGCGAACGTCCTTAAGAAGCAGGTTTTTTTACTGGGTTGCCAAACCCAGTCGAAATCTCGGTTTCATTTCGTGGGTTTTTTGATTTTCCGTGTCGGGAAAAGTCTTGCCTGTCACTCCCCTGCTAAGTGGTGTCTTTGTGCATAGGGTCTTCTGTGGGTATTTTGTTAGGTTTGAGGGGGCTGGGGTAATGCGTAGCTTGCTCTGCACAATTAACCTGTAATGGCGTCGAAAGTCATTGTAATGCGAATGGCTTTTTAGTACATCTTTAAAGAAAATATACCCACATGGAGCTCAAGAATGGAACGTCCAGACAGGCGGTGAAACATAAAGATCTGGAATCTTAAAAAAGCGACGAGTAATGGACTTCGACAGCGTGAATCTTTCGCCCGTCGAGCCGAAATCAAAATATGCTGTACTTCTAATATTTTGCCAAGGTGGTGTTACGTACAACACTGAAACCAAATGGAAATTTCTCTGGTAACTTACGGGTTCAACAAAGACAGAGAAGGAATCGAACACCACAAGTAGATCTGTGATCTCTGTTGTGTGTCTCACAGTGTTTACTGAATTAGTCGCATCTATTTAAAGTTTGCCTGTTTGTCTGGCAAGTAACATTCATTTTGTACTCAACTCTGCAAAGGTTAAAAAAAATTGGAAATGTGACAGTGAAAAATTACTTGAATGAAAGCTTGTTGTCACTGTTGTGCTTTATTATTTACGGTCAAGGTTCTTTCGAAAAGGGTTGAATGTGAACTGTAAGAAATTTATTTAATTGCACATGCTTTGTGATTGTGTGTTTCGCTTGCACGCACGCAACTGAAATAGGAAGGGTTTCTTGCCTCTTATAGCAAATATGTCGCTTGTTTCAAGAAATGTTTCGGTGGAAAATATTTCTGTGAAATTTCCAGCTTTTGTAAATTTATTATGTTGTGTAATTTTCGAGCTTAGCAAATTTGCATACATGTGTTGAAATGTGATACGGGGATAATTTTTGTGGTAACCCATAAGTCACGAAAATAAACAGGTCTGTTTGAAGCGTGCTTGAGTTTCAACAAAATGACCCCCAAAATCGGCAAAAGATTGTGACGCTGATGAATAATAAAGTAGCTGCTATTACCAAAATGATGGAATTACCTGGTGATAAATAACCCTTGTCTTGGAGAGTAAATTTTTGATTTTCCAGAAACAATGGTCAACCTCTGAGAGTTGGGCGATTGTGATCTTTGCGTTGAATTCGCACATTTCTTGTCAAAATTTATAACAATCGAAAGAAAAAGAAAACTAAAAAAAAACAAAAACCCGGTAGCTTGGCATCATTTGACACGGATGCTTCACTGTTTCGCGAGTAAACATGCCGCGGTAAAATAACGCGGTAACTTGATCACTGCGCCCGCTGAATTCGATGTGCGATTTACTCGGTGCAGCCAAACTTGTACAATTACAAGAAAACAACTAAAATCTCCCAAACTGTTTTTCGCTGATGGTAACTTTCTATATTCGTGGTTCAAAATTAATGTTGTTTTCATGTCGTAGATTTTGTTACCGATGGCAAAATATTTTATGCTCGATCGACCGTCCTGAAACTTCCTTCTGCTCTTCTTAAAAATTGTGTATCCATATTTATTTACTTTTACATCAATATTTGTTTTGCATAAAGCAAGCTAACAAAATCTGTATCTTGCTTGGTTCGCATTTGATAGCATTAAAATAGAATTTTCGGTCCTATGCTTCTGTTACTGAGTGGTATATTTCTTAGGTCGCCCATCCAGATACTAACCCCGCCGAACTCCTATGATATAAATTCAGCTTTCAACTTTTGTTTACAAAGCTGTCAGGTGGAAAGAAGTTGCATGATCAACATGTCAGCCCAGAAGCCAATGTTTCTCGATTCCCTTTTATTTTCTTCAGTCTCTCTGGGTTCAGTACTTTGCTAGTAACCACATGTCTTCTCAAGGGGCTATTTATCTAAGACTTCTACCATGGCGCTACAATGATAGACAATACCAAAACAATATCGTGTACTGTTAGACCTACATATTACGCAAAGACAACTGTCAACATGTCATCCCAGAAGACAATGTTTTTCACTTCCCATTTATTTTCTTCAATCTTTCTGGGCTCAGTACTTTGCTAGTAACCACATGTCTTCTCAGGCCATTTACCCAAGACTTCTACCATGGCACTACAATGATAGACAATACCAAAACAATATCGTGCACTGTTAGAGCTACAGTTACGCAAGGACAACTTGAATCTCCTGGAAGACAACACACAGCTCAGTTGACATTATGGAATAAATTGCTGTGTTACTTCACTACCACACGTAAGCAATGCGTGTCAATTTTTTTAAAGAGGACAGGAATTTCTTCTTTCTGACAAATGATTAATTAATAGGCCGGTAGCCAGGTTTTTAACCTCAGAAAAGGATCTGTTTTGTCGTACGAACGTGTGAGGACCTGTGAGCCAAAGGGCCTCTGCTGGTATGACTTCTGCTAATAATAAAAAAGAAAAAGAAAAAAAAAGAAGCAGGTTGGGCATCAGCCTCAGCATTTCGAGCTTTAGGAGCGGATTCTATGCCTAAGCTCGACACTCGATCGGTTACACAGCTATCCACTGGTAATTCACAAGTTCTTCATTGATGATATCTTCATTGTATGATAAATAAACAATCCCCCCCGGCAAGGGCATCCTCATACTCATTTTCTAATTCAGATTCTTCAACTTTCCTTCTAAGTTCCAACACTAGAAGATTTGGCTCTTCTTTTTCGGCGCGAAATAGTTTAATTTTGTCTTTCCATTTTTGCCGGCTCGGTTATTTTTAGCTCAAGTGCGACTTTTCAGCTTGTAATTGAACCGTCGCTTGTCAAAGCTACCGGTGCTTTGGGTTTATCTCCCTTTCCTTGCTTCTTTAGTTGTTTTTGTTTGGACTAAAAAACCTCTCTGGTTTTCTCAAATACCAGGTCGTTTGTTATGCTTTTTCTTCAGTTGTCGTTCCAAGCTAGCCACTAAACTTCGAAGGAAAGTCAGCTCGTATTCATTGCCGTCTTTAGTGCGGACGGAGATGATAAATTGGTTGATGTATTCAGTATTCATTCAATAACTTTCATTTGTTAAATGGAATAACTTTCATTCTCCTGTCTTCGACCTTCGTTTTCAAAATTCCTTGAAGCAGTCGTACATCTCGTTCAGTTTTTTGAGCGGCATTTCTCTTTTCTTGTTCTAAAATAAATTCCTCACCTGAACAAATAGAAGCAAACCTTTCCTTGGCCATTTTTCAAAGCGCGCGGTTTTTGTGCAACGGCTGTCGGATGACGGTTTACCCTATACCCCACCCGAAATAAACGACACTGAACCAATCAATGTACATGAAAACCGTCATAGGGAGCTGGTAGGATGGCCGCTGCACGTCAGACCACAGGCGCCCCAAGCTGAAAATACGTGGTGTATGCGACAGTTTGTGTATATAGAGAATTGTATGGGAAAATCACCGATCGTAAAAAAATTGTACAAATAACTATCTCATTTGAAATAAAGTTTTCCTACCTCAAATGTGTGACCAACTTGTCTCTTTTGGCGAGTTTCGAGCCATTCTGACGCCGTTTAGTGAAGTCATCCGGAAGGCCGTTGCTGAAATAATGGGAAGGCCGGTGACTCCATCCATCGCTGGCCAGACCTCACTCCACAAATCGTTTTCTCCTCAACAGGAAAAGTCCCGAATCGCAATAAAAACAACAGTTCCATAAAGCCCAATAAATTTCACTCCAAATACGTGTGTTTCGGCGGCCGAAAGACTCGTGGCGAACGAAAACTTTGCCTTAAAATTCACCTCTTCGGCTTTCTTCAGAGGCTTGTGACCGAGTAGTCAACAACGGAAACTCGCAAGATGGTTTCAGCCTCAACTCTGATTGGTCCATTTGAATTTGACCGCGCGCTGGCAACACGACCGTTGTTGACTGCCCAGTCACGTATTTTCAGCTTGGGGCGCCTGTGGTCAGACCCTATTTATTGGAAAACGGAAATTACACACAAAGCGAGAAACATACGAAAATGAGTCTGCCGCCCGCCAGGAAAAACCCCTGAGGGGAAACCTGGTCCCTCCCGAAAGCAGATTCAGACTCTATTACAATCTCGAGGGAGTAAGATTGCTAACTATAACTACTCGACAACATAAACTCATGAACGAAAGACCAACGACAACGGAAGTAACGAAAACCGTTAGATAACCTATGTAATGAGACTAATAAGATAAAAATTTGACCTTGCGGGAGCAGCGCCAGACTAGAATGGAACTGTCAAAACCATGTGCTCCTAACTGTCGATAAACTAGCCTCGTTACCATGGTAATTGTCACTTGTTTAGTGAACCGTGAAAACAGTAATTTTCTGCTAATCTGCGAACCGCAGAAAATAGCAATTCCATTCGATACCTTCATTCATCACTAGTGAAATTTCGTCGTTCGCGTTTCTGATTGGACGAACGATATTTCTTCACAGTGAAATTTTGTCTTTCGCGTTCCTGATTGGCTACATTTAAAATCAGTACGAATTTTATTCACTATGATTTTCGTGGATAAATCTCAGTACCTATGAAATAAATGCATCTTATTCGATAGTTTCGCGGATATTTTGCGAGTTGCGTAGCATTTTTCCGAGAGAGGAAAAATACGAGCAATGAGCAAAATGTCCGCGAGTATTGTATGTTAAACCATCGAATAAGAGGTTTATTATTCCACTACAAAAGAGGTGTTATTTTTGCTTCAATTTAATTTGGTAAGAGTGCTTTTTTAAAAAATGCATCATCTGTCTTTATGGCGCGTGCGAACGATGTAAACAGCACAAAAAAGGCAGCCAAATGTCCTTTATTTGATTGGATAAACGAAATGACGAGTGAGAAGCGATGAAAAACGCAATTCTCAGACTTTGCATCGTGTTGAAAACAATTTCTTTCATAAAAACGCCCGTTTTGTCCGTATTTGCTCTCTCCTCAACAAGTCAAACTGGGACCCTCAGTGTAAAGAGAAGATATCGTTGACGTCACCTATTGTCATTAATGTGACAACCAGGGCCTCATTGGCTAACGAAGCAAAGGGTCTTTTGTTCCTGTGGTTGGCACATTTGAATAACAAAAGTAATGTTTGTAAACAGATAACTTCCCTTTTACCGTCTCTAATAATATACATGAAAAAATTACTCGATTTTGATTGGCTGAGAGGAGTGCAGTTCAAGTGTAACTCGGTGCAAGAAGTTTAATACACCAGTGCAAAAAGTGTAATACTTGCAATGGCAGTTTGTCAGCTGCTAGGACTTGAGATTGATGAAGAGATATCTTTCTCTGAGCATATTATGACTGTAAGAAAGTTGCACAGCGCATCGGCTTGTTAAAGAAAATTATGAATTATCTCCCCCTTAAACAAAGATTACTTTCTTACAATGCTTTGATCAGGCCAGTAATTAATTATGCATTAAATAAGGCATTAAATATAACAACAACAGTTAATTAACGACCGTTTCCTAGAAACCTATGTAGATAATGTAAACATAGCTTTTAAATATAGATAGGTTTTAGCTCATAGATTTTTTAATTGTTTTATAATTTTGAATATTCTTATATAGGTTATATAATATATTTATTTAATTACATTATTGTAATATACGCAATTCAGCCGCAAGGCTGCTAGGTATATTTGAATAAACTATCTATCTATCTATCTATCTATCTTGTCCTCTGGACTAATTGTGATAAGGAAAGCCTTGGGCGGGTCCTGAGGCTCCAAAAACGAGCAGCTACAGTGATTCTAAAGCCCCCCTCCCCCCATCCTCTAGCACCATCAGTTCCCTTGTTTAAATCGGATGAAATGGTTCCCTTTTTATTAAGATGCTTCAATATCTAAATGTATCATTGCTTATAAGCGATTACAAGGTGACGTCCCTGTTTATCTAAATAATCTACTTAAATTAAACAGTAACATTCACAGTAGACAAACCATGAGATACAGATTACTGCAATTTTAACCTAACATCTCCGAGGTATAATCGCGAAACAGAAGGAAGAAGAACTTTTACCGTCACAACTTGCAAAGCATGGAACAGTTTATCTTTGCCTGTAAGGCAAAGTGATTCAGTGCATTGTTTTTTAAACAATCAGCAGAATCTTTATCATTTTTCTATTTAAGTTACTTGATGAATTGTGACCTGATTATAATGCTACATTTTATCTTTTAAATAGTTTAGTAGATTATATAGTATTTGTATTTGTTGTATTTATAGCGTAGCTTAGCTCCGGCTATTACGTGGTCACCCTCATGAAATAACGACTTTACGTTACTACTACCACTGCAAATTACACATCGAATTCTGAATTATGATTGGCTAATAAACAATAGGGTTTGGTCAGAACCAATCAAATTTTTTTTTTTTGCTCGAGCTGATGATGCGATTTTTTCAAACTTTGTCGCGTCGCCAGCGCGAGATGAAAATCACACGTGTAGCCACCCTTGAACTGGCGACGCGACGGGTGAAAAAAATCGCAAGAAAATAGTCGCCAGAGTTGAAACTTTGGCGACAACATCACAAAGATAGTTGACCGTGTAGCCACCCTGCAACTTTTTGCCCGCGCTTGCGACGCAACTAAAGACTATTTAGCTAATGAAATTAAAGTGGGAATCTCTGTTTATAGTGCCCTGGTCTCTTAAAGTATAGGATTCGCACGGCCTTCAATTTGTCACCAAAATTTGTCCCAGGTGCCCTGGCGCGCAGGCGACGCGACAAAATCTGAAAAAAACCGCATCACCTGATCACCGGTGCGAGACAAAAATCGCTCGTGTAGCCGCGGCTTAAGGAGGCTCGAAAGGGTTTTCAGCTGAGCGCGCGCGCGTAAGCCACACACGCAATTCGTAAGCTGCTTGCGTCAGCTTATGATTTAAATGGGTCACCAGAAATAAACAAATACCGCTAATTTCGCTTACCTTTCTCCAATTCCTATATACATGGCATATAAATAGACATCTCCTATTCACGAAAACTACGAAAATTCTACTTAAACGGGTTAATAGTTACTTAAATCCGTTTGTGTTGACCTGTAGCTCCACTCGCGCGCGGACTCGAATGAGCGGGTGACGCATGCGTAAATGCTGATCTTGTAACCCCCTAATTTTTCCTGATTTTGCAAATTTACTCTTTTATATCTCTGCTTCTGGACGGTGATTTTTTTTGATTTTTTGCATGTTAGCTTAGATTAATTTAAACCGTTTGTCTTTCAAATTTAAAAAAATTCTGTAGGTGAAAAAAATTATTAGAGACAATTCAAAAAAACTTATTTATCTGAAAAACTGACCTACAGATTTTGTTGAATTTTAAATATTTTAGAGAGTATTTCTAACATTATCTGGTAACGATGAATGGGAAAATTTCACCGTCCCGTTTCTTCAAAAAGGACCACATATGTTGATTTTAAGGCTCAAACAAATGCCTAATATCGTTGCCATGGTAACATTATTTTGGAGGAAAACATAATGTGAGAAATCTACGATAGGTACTTAATACCCCGGCCAAACTTCGTCTTGATATGATTGCCCTAACTGTATCTAAGGACAGCATATGTTTATTTGTTTGAAAAAAGGAGAACCTATTTCGAGCCTCCTTAAAGGTCGCAATTTCTGGCGTAATTTTTCCCTGATTGCGTGATACGCGTGCGTTTCCTCTTCTTAACTTGCCCTAACCCGTTTCCTCGCGCCGGCTACGCAAGCTACTTCTTAACCATCTCGAATCTTTTCATGTATATTATTAATAAATAATCATATGATTTTTCCCTTGCAATTTGGAATAAATAAGCACTTGTAAATTTTTTCAAAGACTACAAATTACAGTATTGGTCGTCTTTCAAGAAACTTACTCGATCGTGCTTATTCATTGCACGCGAGATCATGTGCCTATACATATTTAAAATGTTAAAATTACTGAGCGCAGTGTGTTACGTGAATCATCAATAATTCATTCACCTATGAGTCAGCTCTTATGATTCAGCTTAGTCACTCTTCAGAATTGATCTAAAATTTTTGTTCTTTATCGGCAACCCGAACTCCGAGGCTTCCTTGTACTTCACAAATTAACTGACTAAACTGCCTATGGTTTGCCGGGAACCTTTTCGAATATTCAAACAGAAATTTCAACTTAACATTCTAATTGTAGTCTTCCCGTGCGAGAACGATCGTCTGACAACAATTCATTACTCCAAACAACTTGAAGGACTGCTGCGGGTCTGCTCAAAGGTGTCAAAGATTATGGTTTAAGCCATTGTAAAACACGAGATTGGCTCTATAGTGAAAATGTTGTGATATTGAACCTAGTGATTTCCAGCCATAAATTTGCGAGGCCCTCCCAGGAAAGTGCGGGGGGGGGGGGGGGGGGTCTTTTTACCCTTGTTTCCTTAAAAATTTGCTTGAGTTCCCTTGTTCCCGAAATTACTTCCAATCTTGTTCTCAGCTTTTTGATCCCTAAAATGGTTTATGTTCCCTTGTTGCTGCCGCAGTGAGTGATCCTGAAGCGAAATAACGAGGCAGCTCTCTAATCGGGATAAGAACACATTTTCTTCGAAACGCAAGGGAATGTGGTCGACGTAAGAATAAAGGCGTAAGGAATTGTGGTTATGGGCGAATGGAAGAATTAAGGACGTTCGCGCTAATTGTTTGTGCGCAACGTTACTGCGCAGGTAACGCGACTGTATTATGTCACGTATTACTTCGAGCATTAGTGAAGTTGAGGTTTTAAAACCTTTGCAAAAACCGTGGACGATAAGTCTTGCACAGCGTTGGATCACAGAAGATCGTGATCAGTCAAAATTGATTTAAAATATTCATGAAAGTCAAGTAGACTACTTCACGACCGATATTCGCGAGATTTTATCAGTCGTGCACTAGTCTACTTGACTTCCATACAAATTTTTCAAGCATCAGTTAAAATAAAATGGCGACAAAAACGCCGAGGAAATTCCAGGCCGGCAAAAGAATAGCACATTTATTTCCGAATCATCATGAAACTTCAAAGAGAAGTGAGCGGGAGGATGGAAAAGCTCTGGAAAAGGTAGCTGATCGAGTAGAATAGTGGCTGAAAGTTTGGAAAACTCGAGGACGAACCGTTGCGTAAATTTAATGGGGCTGTTTCTTTTTAATGTTTTTATTACCCTACGAACTTAAGTTCAAAGTGAATGCATGTTTTTAAAGTTCTTTTCCTTTACTTTCGTGAAAATTGAGCAGTATTTTCGTCCTCGTCTCTTGAATAGTGCGGACCTGCGTGGAAACAATCAGCGATTGAATTTCACAAAAAAACACTCCAGAGGATGAGCATGACGGCAATGGAGAGATATTATACAAAACACCAACGAAATGAAGATGACCCCTTCTTAAAACTTCGTTGCTATGCTCGAGAAAGGTTTTTTTTTCGGTAAAAGCCTTTCACCTCTTCAACGATCGATCCTTTCTTGGGTTCCAGTCCTTGCCCGACAGGTCACGCAAAAGCGTGACAAACGAACTTTTCTAAGAGCTTTGCAAAATCACATCGATTTTACTCGTTCAGATCATCGGTGACCCCTATTTTTTAAATCATGAATCACTTACTTTACTTACTATCTACAAAATATGATGAAATGAAAAAATTCTCACCGTAAAAAGTTATCTTTTTTTAACATTTTCTTTCCTCATGCCATCGAATTCCAATAGTGGTTGCAACTGATAGAGCTCACGAAAACGCTCGTCGAGGAAGAACTCTACTGTTTACCACATCCCTAGCGGCATACAATTATCTAAAAATCTCACTCCTAAAAACCTATGCACGGAAACTTTCACTCCAACAGTTTATTTTTATGATTTTCGATAGATGAGCAGATGAGCCTACATCTCGCTATTATGACCGATTTCTCGAAATTAAGGCATTTTTCCACTGCCATTTTCTCCGAAACAAAGTCGGTGACCCCATTTTTTTTTTTCATTTTTGGAGTAAGTACTTTATGACCTAACTCTAGGCGAGAAATGAAGAAAATCTCACCGTAGGAAGATTTTGGCGCGAACGTCCTTAAGATGCGCGGTACAATCTCTTGTTACACAGACCATAGACCTAAATGGTAGAAATGCGGTCAGCAATTAGCAAGATGATTGCTCTGCCCTGATACACCCAATATTGGTCGTTTAATTTATTTTATTTTCTCTATATTACCCTATTAACTATTATAATCATGCCTAAAGAAGGAGCAGATTGCAGCTTTACCTAACGAAGTCAAATCGATGAAAGACAAGTTTCAAGCTACCAATAGCAGCCGGGAAAGGCTAAAAAGAGAAGCAGAGGGAAGCCTTCAGTTTTTCAGTGGCAAATATGATGATCTTAACTAATCCAATGCAAGCATGGTGATTGTACTAAAGAATATAACGCGTCGGGAATAAACGAGCTGAGAGACCAAGTTGAACGAATAAGCGAAGCCATTGCCCACGCTGAAGGATACAGTTACCAGAGGGTGCTAATTGGGGTACCCAATTGTCAGTTAACTACTAATTTTTCGGCTAATTGTCAGTTAACTACTATTTTTTTGGCCAATTGTCAGTTAACTACTAATTTTAGTTATCTATTAACTTTTATTATCTCAGCGATAATAATTGATTCACAACCCGAATTTTCTTTACTTCAAAACGTAACTGGTAACTTAGGTAAAGGAT
>NC_090869.1:50265037-50277537 GCF_036669935.1 Montipora foliosa | reverse complement strand
TTAACATCGTTCATAACCAGTTCAATAACAATTACTCTTTATCCTTGCCGTCCAAAAAAAAACTTGAAACGATGCCTAGCATCTATGGCCATGTCCTTTACAAGTTAAACACATTTTAAGGTTCTAATCCTGGTAATGGTCTTTACAATCACGATATTCTATGCCGCTACTATTCTCCTTATAGCTTCCATAAATTTAAAAGTGAACTCCCAAAATACGTTCAGGATTCATGTTTCGCGATCCTTCAGTCATAACAACATTCGAAGTCTTAGACGAGATCTTGAAAATGTTCAGACCATCTCCTTGATGAGTTAGTTTTTAATTTCTCTATTATTGGAATTTCGGAAACAAAGATGACAAGCGGAAGAAATCTGAATTTCAACCTTGACATTCCAGGATATGTATTTGAATACAACCCAACACCTCTCATGGCTTCTGGAGGTGTTGGTATATGTATATCAGCCATAAATTGAGATGTACTGTTATCGAAAAAATATCAGAGGATGCATTCCAGCCATTATGGATCGAGATCTAAAATTAGGCAGATTAGGGGGAAGGCAACACCGTTTGTGGAGTTATTTATCGACGACATAGTTCCTCTCAGCGCTTTCAAGAATAAATACTTCGATGAAACACTTGAGAAATAGGCCAGTTCCGTGTTCATGCCTGCCTTCTCTCCAAAGCGAGTATATGAAGTGCGAAGTTTTCTTATGAAAATTAGTTTTCATTCATATGTAAAGTATAACTAATTACCATCACAAAGTCTTCGCACTTAGACTCGCTTTGAGTAGGCGGCAGACATGAACTGGGAAATGCCTCATTGATCAATTCAAACCGTGACTTGAAATCAGTCTATATTGTGGGCGACTTTAACATTAATCTCCTTCTCGCTGAAACGTCAAGTTATGCCTACGATTTCCTTCTTTACAAAGTTTCACATTTATGCGAACCATCGACAAACCTACCTGTGTATCTAACAACTCAGCTACTTTACGCTTAGAAATGATATTAGCGATCATTTTTCACAATTCTGTATTTCCCATTCTTTTTACATAAAAACGAATCCTACTAAGCAATAGTACTGCGACTTTTCTTGTTTCTCCGAAAGCCGACTAGCTGTGAACTCTCGGAGGAGTTCACCCCACTCGTAGCTATTTCTGATGCGTTTCTTTCTTGACGTAAATGCCACCTTCCTTAAATTTTACAACATTCTGAAGACTCTTGTTGATAAACACGCTCCTTTTATTTCATTAATCAAGGTGAACAACACACTTTTTCACACGGAGGAATTTGCCAAATACAAATTTTACAGAAATACAATCAGAGCTCTTACTTAAAAAAAATAACAAGAATTTCTAAGAAAGTGATTAACACCTGGGCCCGGTTGTTCGAAAGCCGATTAACTTAATTAATCCAGGATTAGCGCAAACTTTGGTTCCACGGTTTTCAAGTTTTTGGTGAAAGTTTCTTTGCTTATTTTTGTTTTTCAAGATTGAATTCTTCTCATGTAAAGTTTTGTCGAATGTCAGCGCTGAACAGCATTTGAGAGTTTAGAAATAAATCCCTTGGTTAATTTTCAATATGGGATTAGCGTTCATAGGCTTTTGAACAACCGATCCCTGGAAAGGAATTAATAACCTAATCAACTGCAAGAAAAAGCAATGAAAAGTTATTTCTTCTCTAAAACGCCCCAGTGATAATAGCCTGACAATTGATCCTATTGAGATTTCTAATATCTTGAACGAAGCCTACTTTAGTAGCCTCTCATGTTTTCACACTTCGAATTGTTTTACCAAAATACTTGTCACCAACAAACCCAAATTCCTTCTTTTCTGATCCTGGTTTTCCCAGCTGACATAGTAAACGAGATGTTATGCATTCTTAACAATAAACTTACGGCTTTTTCTCTTGTCCATTCGGCATATTATCCGGTAATAAGTGCATCGTACCTTGCCCCTTCAGTAGCTGATATAGTAAATATGTCGATTGAAACTGGCGTATTCCCAGCGAAAGTAAAGCGAGCGAAAGTCACAGGGGCACCCAACGAGAATATAGTTCAAAACCACTTAAACATAGCATTGTCAAACGTATTTTAATATTTAAACGGTAGATATAGGCATATTTTTATCCCCTAAAAATTTTTCATCTGTTCGGATTTCCTAGCTGAAAGTCTAGTGATCCGAAAATTATAGGGATTAAAATTTACCTTTCCGAAAATTTCAGCCAGAAAAAAGGCTCCCGAAAATTCTAGGTGACCTTTTTAGGTTAAAAATCCGTTAAAAATGGGCGATTATACCCTTTTTTAGATGTTCGAAAATCCTAGGACAGGCAGGCAAGCAAGAAATTTTACAACAAATGTTCCGAAAACTCTAGATCTCAAATCGTCTTCCGAACAGATATTTTCCAACAATTGACGTTGGGTGCCCCTGAAAGTCATTCCTGTGATGAAACGGACTCTGGAAACTACCGGCCAATATCTGTACTCTCCATTTTCAACCGGATACTTGTCCTATGGTTTGTCTCCTTGGGGCTAAGCTACTAAAGTTCATTTAAACAAAATTCTCTTACTACAAAAAAAGTGCTCTTCGTTTGATGTATTTCTATGAACCAAGGTCTCTAACAATCCCCTACTTTAACTCCCTTAAAACTCTTCCTTTGAATATACGCTTTACGTTACACAAGTCTTTTCTGTAATGTATGATGTTTCTTCTAAAAATACACCTTCTAACACAATTAATCTCATTATCAAAGCTAAATATAAGCATAATCACGAAACTAGATTCTCCTCCTCTGGAAAGTTTTACATCAGAACTGTTAACCTCGATACTAAATCAAAATCAGAGGTCTTTTGCGAGTTTTGGAGCTAAACTATGGAATTCACCTTCAGTTGAGACCCGTAAACTTCCCCAACGTGGTTTTAAAAACTGAACAAATTAAACAGTATGATATTTTCCATATTTCAGACTGAGGAGGATTATGTCGAGGCATCTATCTTGATCACAGGGGCACCCAACGAGAATATAGTTCAAAACCACTTATACATAGCATCGTTAGTATTTAAACGGTAGATATAGGCATGTTTTTATCCCCTAAAAAATTTTCATGTGTTCGGATTTCCTAGCTGAAAGTCTAGTGATCCGAAAATTATAGGGATCAAAACTTACCTTACCTAAACTTACCTGAAATTTCAGCCAGAAAAAAGGCTCCCGAAAATTCTAGGTGACCTTTCTAGGGTAAAAATCCGTCAAAAAGGGGCAATTATACTATTTTTTAGAAGTTCGAAAATCCTAGGACAGGCAGGCGAGCAAGGAATTTTACAACAAATGCTCCGAAAATTCTAGATCTCAAATCGTCTTCAGAACATATATTTTCCGAAAATGGACGTTGGGTGTCCCTGTGATCAGACTATTATCAAATTGTTCAGGTTAAACTCGCTACCAATGCACTTCATTTCATTTGTTCCCCTAGTTTCTTCATTTTATTTATTTGTTTATTTATTTATTTTCTTCCCGCGTATCGTAACTGCTGAATTGTCGACACCCGATGCGTACTAATATATACAGGTCTATACATTGCTATCTTCAAGTTGGAAACATTCAATTTACTTTCCTAGTTAATTAAGTTTCCTTTTACATCTTGCAAACAGTAATTTAGTTTAAAATGCTTAACTGACTGGTGCAACCGTAGGCCGCCCGCCTCTACTAGCGTTGGCTATTTGCAGGTGGAACTTCTTTGTATCATTATGTTAATTTATTATCGTTATTATGTTTAAGCTTGCGGTAATTTAACGACGGCTTGTGCGTGGAATTGAAGGGAGATCGATTTTAACACGTCTTGAACAGGGACAATACAAAACATGGACCGCCAAGCTGGACCATCAACTGGACCCCACTCGAGACAAGAAAGAAAACAATAGATGGTTTTCACAGTGACGTCATCAAGTGGTCTTCTGAGGTTGAAGATGACCAAGAAATAAATCTTTTTTTCAAGTTTCCAGTTCCTTGACGTCTTTCGTTTCGAAAATACAGCATTTTGAATTTCCGAATTGTCGCCTTGCGTAAGACCATGAAACAAAGCTGTTCGGTTGAAAAAAATGTCTATCTCCATTAATCTCAGCAGTTTGAGATGCGTCATGATACACAGATATTTTATCTCATGAGCGAAAAGTTAGCGCGTTCATCGCAAAATAAAGTCCAGATGTTTTCCGTTGATTGCAGACCGCCATATTGGTGGACCACGTGAAGTCTCCACACAAGTTGCGTCAAATGCTTCAACAAATAACTCAGAAACGATGTACCGCACAGACCTGAGATTGAGAGACATGGTTGAAAGATTCGTTCCCTACAATATTCCAAGTTCTTGGCCTTTTTTCATTGGACATTTCGAAGTTATTTTTTTTTGTTGCGTGACAGTGAATCTATAGTTTGAGGATATGAAAAACAGAGCCTGTGATGATCATACAGCGCATCTTAATTGCTCATTGCCATTGCCATTGCCGTTGTTCATCGTCATTGCATCTTAATTGCCATTCGCGCATAACCACAATTCCTTTCACCTTTGACCACGACCCATTTCATTTCGAAGAAAAAAAGGGCTCTTCTCCCAATTAGAGAGCTGCCTCGTTCGTTCGCCTAAAATAGCGTGACCTAGCCCCTTTAAGCTTAAACCAGCGTTAAACAAAAACGTTGCCGGTGAAAAACTCTGGTTTTATTAAGCGGTCAGTTTTCCCTGCTATTAGCCTGCGAGCAGGCCCTCTGAGGGACTGGGGTTGGGGGTAGAATGAGGGCCTGCCCGCATGGTGTCGCGTCCAAATTTTGGACGCAAAATACTGATTGGCTGAAATTAAATTACCTCGTGACGTCACCATTGACAAGCTCCGACAACAAGAAAGCCTCTTCGCTTCGCAGAGATGAGGTGGTCAGAAATGCGTCTGAGAAAATTGTAGAATGTTGCAATTTACCATAACTTTACATAATTAAAGGTCGGGCAACGCGATGCAATGGCCTCTCTACTGGAAGGAAGGAAGTTCTATCTCTGTTATCCACAGAATTCGAGAAAAGTCTTATTTCCCAACTGTTTTTCGTAGCGGCCAAAATACGAGGGCGACTTCATGTCACCGTGGCTGCCTCTGTTGCTGATTTAACGATAGAGGAACTCTACACGATTTTAGCAAGTATTAGGCTAAGCCGAAAAGGCGGCTCCACAAATGATTGCTCGATCTCCTCGTAACTCCGCAATACTCCGATACACTTGAAAACAAAATATTCCAATTTTCAAATTATTGAATTAGTAAAATACATATCTATAACCACAATTGAAATAAAATGGTGTAGGTATTAGAATATCTGTCTAGTATTAAAGTGTGATGTAGCAGTTGTAATGTCTGTATTTCATTAAAATAAATTTAAAAAGATAATTCCGCTTCGCTTTACCGAAATTTGGCAGCAGTTGTGGTCGACGAGTCTCACACAGTGGAGATGCGGTCAGGGAAAACGAATGTCTCTATTACGATTCCCGTCGTTTGAAGTTTGTGTGGTAAATTTTTCCCTGACGAACGAAACACTTTTTCCGCGGAAGGGACTTCGACGAATTACCGTACTGAATATTCAGCTACGCTTTACAGCATCAGCAATAGTTGTTAGGCTTTTCTGGCGAAGGCTTCCTTCCTTTACAGTTTTTTTTAGTTTCTGCCTCGGGCAAATTGAAATACACAACGCGTGGGTTTCTGTTTTCTGTGTTTTTTTTTCAATGTTTACATCTGGTGCGCGCTGATTGGCTAATTTTTGACAGCTCTTTCAGCGTGACATCAGGAGGCGGCATTCAAAATTCAAAGGGATGCGTGCAGGCTCTCCCTCTCTCCCACCGAAGAGAGAGAGCCTGCTCGCAGGCTACCCTGCTATCTATTTATCTTACTATTTTTATCTTATTCTCTCTAGTTACCAGTCTTCTTAATTTTATATATATTATTTTTGAATTTGTTCAACCGTCACTTCTGAAGATGTATGTTGTAGCATACGAAACGTCGAGTCAAAAGTAAGATGCGCTTTATCATTATGTTTGTAGCTAAAGGGCAAGAATATTTTTAATGCAAGCATAATTGAACACCTCCCTTTCCCCTCGGCAGAATTTTAAATCATCTTCTGTCGGTTCTTTGTCAATGTTTTACGTTGCTGTCGGAAATTTAAAGAAAGGATGTCGTTTGTCACGATTTCTTTTTAAGTGGTGTCGCTACTTTTTAGGCCATGTCGCTTGTCGGAATTTACCCTGGCAGAGCCCCAAGGGGTTTTGCGTGATTTGCCGTCTCATCCCTTTTAGTTCATGTACTTATCATGTGTCCAATGTGAGATTATACGTGACATATTTTTTGCGTAAGAACAAATTTTGTCACGGCATTTCCAAGCCCAATTAATGAGAGGTGCGTCATGCGTCAATGTTATTTTTTGTCTTCTTCCATGACATTTTGAAATTTTCAAATAGAAATAGAAATTTAAGGTGATTTAAATGTGAGCAGTTGACATGGCACGACGAGAAACGTGAAGCGAAATCAAGTTTACAGCGTCAAAAATTTAGTACACGGAGTCGACATCGACTGTAAACACTCCATAGGCTTGACTCTCAGTTGTGATTGCAGTTAGAAAAGCTTTAGCTTTGCTTCCTTAGCTCTTTGAAATACCAGACGTTGCCAATCAAGGATTGGAAGAAGGGAATTTTCAGTTGTCGCAGCGATGTGGAAAACTGTAATGGCCGTAACGATCGCCGTAACTATGCTGTTCAGCAGCTTGGCCTTTGGAGGCGACAGCTATTTCACGACTGGGAAATGTCACTATCGATCTGCCGAAACAGAACTGGTTTGCGATGAAATCATCGATCCTTTCCTTTTCCCCGAGATTTCAGAGTCTACAAAGCTCATGTAAGTATAACACTTATTCTAGATTTCCTCCAGCGTTTTGTTTTGAAATCCGATGGTTCTGAATTAAAATTGTGCTGGATGCTGAGTTTGAATTGATGTGAACTGTTTCGCTCGACGGTTGCTACAACTGTGCAGGTAGAAATTGTATAAAGTATTGTCATTCAGACTTGCGAAGAATCTGGTTTTATCAACGGAGTTGATAATGTTATTGGTTACCGCACAGAGATTCTAAAAGCATTTAGAATCTCTGTACGGTGGCCAATTTACATTAGGGAGCTTAAGCACGCTCGTTTTTAAGACGCGGACGGCAACCGAAAGAGAAAACTTCGCGTGCCAGGACAGTGGTGTCTCCCACATTTTCATTTTAATCACTCTAATGGAGAAAAGATACTCAGTAATGTAAATATGGTTGTGTGAAAACAGGTTAAAGGGGAAAACAGCTCGCTTCCGGTTGCCGTCCGCGTCTCAAAAACGCGCGTGCTTAAGCTCCCTATTAATATCAACTCCGTTGATAAAACCAAATCTTTCCTACCGAGGCAGCACCGCAGTTTCTTTAGAAGCTACCCCCTTCATTCATTTGCGAAGAATCTGTTCGCTTTATTAGACTTTTTAATATCCAACAAGTCTTTTAAGTTATTCTCATGAAATTTAGTACATGTTGAATTCAGAAACTGTTTCGTTCTTAAGGTTTTGTGAATGGCTAAAAATAAGAAACCCTTCTTCAGTATATATTAAATCAGTCGAGAGGATTCTTGCACACACAAATAGCGGGATAAGTACTATGCTTCTCCGTTTGTGGTGAAACATATCTGTTAAATGTATTTTAGTCCCAAACTTTAATAATAATCACTCCTCAAAAAATGCCGGACTTAAAAGCGTGTTAAATTGATTCTTGAAAAAAAAAAAGAGAAATAGTGAAAGTGGAGAGAAATATATTCAGTCTTGTCCTCTTGTGATAAAGCAAATTTTATTTTCTATAACAGTTACCGTCTATCAAATGTTAATATATGTCTGAAGAATTGCGACTTCCTTGTCAGCTAAAAAGGAACTGTGCAAGTTTTTATTTCCTTAACATCATTTCCGCATCTTTTGGAATTTGACCTATACGATGTCAAAGCCGTGAAATTCACCAGATCCTTCGTTGAGAAAAATATAGAGCATAACAAGCAACACAAGCTAGTTTACTGGGAAGTGCTTTTTGTCAGTACTAAAATACGAATTCTCGCTTTAAAACGAATATTCAATTTGCTGCATAAACAGTGAACCTTGTTGCTAGGAGATTCATAAATAAGTTTTAATAATCTTTTGATTTTAGTTTGGTATAATTGTGGTATAAATGTTTGCTTTTTTTTTTTCGTTTGTGTTATCATTTCATCATCGCAGACAATTTCTTTTACTTGTGTTTAAGTCACATATGTTTACGTTATGCCATCAGAAATTAATTAAGTAAAAAAAAAAAACAACAGAGCAATGATGTACATCTATTATTAGTTGCTGAGTCACTTTGAACGGTACGCAGCTGAATTCACAGTTGCAAATCAAGCGATGGATGGTTGTTCTGTCGTTAATTTCTGTAATATGCGATTTACACCAAACGCATGGCGAAAAAAAAATCGAGAACACCCATTCAAGGAAAGGATGTTTATATCGTCACGCTTCGCCGTCTTAGTGTATGAAGTACGGCGCCATATTTACCACCGTGGAATTTTAGTAGGTGACAAACGAAGAAATGATTTCCACGACTTCTTTCCTGCTAAGAGAAAGCCTTAATGCATAAAGCGGCTATCTTTAAAGCCAGGAATGGGGAAATGGGAAATGGGAAATGGGAGGTTCTTTAAAAGCGGGAATTCTTTTGAGCGGCGAATGTTTAAAAGTGGGAAGCTCTGGGAATTATTGATAAATCAACTAAAATCAATTTATTCATTGTAATTATATCGCACGCTAAAGCATATCTGTTTAGCGGGCCAGTGGAGCGGTTCAAATCTCGGTTTTTACTCTTTGAGATCCGCTACACCGATAGAAGAATGCAACCGCCTTGATTCATCTGAACTCCAGTCTGTGAAGTTTTTAAATTGAGTTTCGCAGCGATAAATATTTTTCCTACCGGTATCAAGTACTAATGGAAAGACGTACTACTTAACGACGGATATATGGCACACACAGTGGGTTCTTGGTTTTGTGACAGACAACCCTTGAATTTTTAAGCTTTGCGTGACGCGACATTTACACGGCGGCCGAGAGAGCTGTAATGTTTGCTAAAAAGTGATGAATTTCATGGAATTTGGCTTTCTGAACAGGATCTTGACTAAAACACCACACGAGTACATACGGGTAGCATACTTGTAACATACGAGTAACATACGGAAGGCTATCTTTAAAAGGAGGAATCGGAGAATGGGAATGGGAACGGGAAACGGGGAATCTTTAAAATGTCGAATCTTTAAAAGCGGGAATCTTTAAAACGGGAGGAAAAAAAAATCCTTTCCCTTTTTAGTATGCAGTTAGCCTGCGAATACAGCCTCCTCTTCTCGCATCCCGTCACTGGGAGGTTTCACACGTCCCAAGTGACGGGGAGCGAGGAGAGGCGACTGTATTCGCAGGCAGGCTATTATGAAGGGAAACTAAAACAAATAGACCCTTTCAGGGGTTTCTTTAATAATCCGTATCACTTTCTTTGCCAAAAACACATAATAACATTCTTCAAGTCCGCATTGAATTGTCCTCAAGAAGAAAATTCGTGTTTTCAACTTTTCTTATACATCACTGAAATTTACAAATTACTATAATCAAGGAACCAAAACATTGCTGATAACCGAACAGAACAAGAAAGAAATGTAATTCAACTAAATAACTAGCACCATGCGAAATAAGCTTCTATTTTGTGAGTGCTTGTGTTTGCACAAGTTCAGTCAATATAAAAATATTTTTTTAATTGTTTAAACAATGTTTTAAATTAGTTTTTAAATGGAAACTAGTGGGCAGCACACTGCAACTGATCTTGTTAACTTTGTTTATTATCCGACCGGTTTCGTCTGATTAAAAAGACTTCATCAGCGATTCTAACAAGATGTCTAAAGGGAACTAGTTTTATACATGAAGTTAAATTACATAGCACGTTCCAGTAAGGGTGTGAACAGCAAAACACCCACGAGAAATACGAGCAGGATATAACGCAAATCCTACGTAGTTTATTTTAATTTTTGGGGCTCAAGATTTAACGTTAAATCGTGAGCCCCAAAGTTAATTAGGGACGCGAAGTTAAGTGCTCTCGTTGTGGCGGCAACCACTACCCCAAAGGCTGTCATTTTAAAGATGCCAAATGCTGTTGTTGTGGTAAAGTTGGCCATTTAGCTCGCTTTTGCCCAGCTAAAAAAAAGAGGGAAACAACCACAGCCAGACAATGAGCAGAAATCGGGCAACTGCGAGCCTTCCGATCTTCTTGAAGGTGCCATGCAAACACCAGGGGAGGAACAGGGTGTGGATGCATATTCCTTGTTTAACTTTGGCAGTCAACGCCCATCACCCTACAAAGTACAGCTAAGTGTTGCTAGGCAACCCCTGGAAATGGAAGTTGACACAAAGGCCTCCTTGTCTGTGATTAGCGAGGAACAATATAACCACCTTTTTTCAGCAGGTCAAGCACCCCAACTTGTAGAGTCAGGAATTGTCCTTCGCTCGTACACCGGGGGAGAAGTCAAACCTAAAGGGTCTTGTTCTGTGAATGTGTGTTATGATGGGGTTGAATACTCCCCGCTTTTGGTTGTAAGCGGCAAGGGCCGTGCTTTGCTACGTAGGAACTGGCTCTTAAAAATCAAGCTGCATTGGCCCATAATCAAACAACTTTCGTCACACAGTAAGCGACTGGAAAGGATTTTGCAAAAACATGCTCAGCTGTTTGAGGAGGGGCTTGGAACCCTACAAGGGACAAAGGCCAAAATCCACGTTGACCCCACGGCTACCCCTATTTCCATAAAGCCAGACCAGTACCGTATGCTCTGAGGGAGAAAATTGAACAAGACCTAGGAAGACTTGAAAGGACCATTGAACCAGTCCAGTATTCCGAGTGGGCCACCCCGATTGTCCCTGTCATGAAAAGTGTTGGCATTGTAAGAGTCTGGGGAGACTATAAGCTCACTGTTAATAGAATGTCAAAACTGGATGGCTATCTATTAGTTGGAGGTCAAACATTTACTGAGCTAGATTTAAGCCATGCCTATGAACAGATGCTTGTGGATGATAACTCTCAGGAATTTTTAACGATTAACACACATAAGGGCCTGTACTGGTATAACCGTCTCCCTTACGAGGTAGCCTCAGCACCTGGTATTTTCCAGCGAACCATGGAGTGTTTGCTCCAAGGAATCCCTTCAACGAGAGTTCTCTTAGATAACATCCTTATTACAGGCCCCAGTACTGAAGAGCACTTAGACAACATCGAGAAAGTTTTGAGACGCCTCTCGGAAGCTGGTCTCCGACTCAAGGCATTTAATTTCAGTTAGTGAAGCCAGTTTTGATGTGCCTGGGGCACCGAGTTGATGCAGGTTTCATCCTGTTGAAGCATTGTGAAGGCCATTCAAGAGGCCCCCGCACCGAAAAACCCCACTGAGCTGAAGTCGTTCCTTGGTATGCTTAACTTCTGTTGGAAGTTCATACCTAACCTGTCGTCCATTCTGGAACCACTACATTTTTTGATGAGGAAAGATGTTATTTGGACGTGGGAGGTGGAACAGCAACAAGCATTTGATAAAGCCAAAAACCAGCTTCAATCATCAAACGTACTAGTACATTATGATCCCGAGAAAGAGCTGGTGGTATCCTGTGATGCATCACCCTATGGTGTTGTCGCAGTTCTATCCCATGTTATGGAAGATGGATCCGAAAGACCTGAGGCATACGCCTCGCGTACACTCTACGGCAGAAAGGAACTACAGTCACCTAGATAAAGAAGCGCTAGCTGTAGTTTTTGCTGTGAAAAAGTTCCACCAATTTCTTTATGGTCGCCATTTTAAGATTTACGCGGATCACAAACCACTTTTGGGGCTGCTACACCCTGAAAAAGCCACGCCGTTAATGGCCTCAAGCAGTATGCAGAGGTGGGCATTGACTTTGCTAGCTTATGAGTATGAACTGCTATATCGGCCAGGAAATGAGAATGGTAATGCGGATGGACTCAGTCGCCTACCCGTTTTGGATGTCCCGGGATCCACACCCGTCCCAGGGGACATTGTACACCTCCTAGAAACTATCAACACCAGCCCAGTACATGCTACTACGATAAAATTGTGGACAGCCCGCGATCCAGTGCTTTCCCAAGTTCTGCAGTTTTTTCTTCAAGGATGGCCTTCAGTAGTAGACGAAGAAGCCCCGAAGCCCTATTTTACTAGAAGAGAAGAATTGAGTGTACATGCTGGCTACCTCTTATGGGGAGCTCGGGTCATAGTACCCCCTCAAGGGAAAGACGAGGTGTTGAACATATTACATGATACTCACCCGGGAATAGTCAAAATCAAGAATTTAGCCTGGAGCTATGTATGGTGGCCCAAAATGGACACAAATTTAGAAGAGAAGGTGAAAAGTTGTGCTACCTGTC
>NC_090869.1:50255037-50260037 GCF_036669935.1 Montipora foliosa | reverse complement strand
TTTGTACTCAGTGTTTCTTCGATTTGAAAATTAAAGCTGACCTTAAATCAGTTAAACTGAAGGACTACAAGAAATGGGGTTATTCAAACGAAACAGCGCGGAAAGAAATGTAAATGTGATATCAATCCCAAGCGAACGCCACAAAAGGTTAGAATCGCACGGGAGCAAAATGTTTCAACCATACGAATTCTACCGAACTGATTCTGTGAAAAGCCGCAAATATCTAAGCCAAAGCATGAAATTTATACCCTCCAGTTTCTCTTCGATAAGAATGTTAGTCAGCCCAATACACGAAGCCTATCTTCTTGCAGTTTTCTCAGGGTCTAAAGTACACTTCCAGAATCTAGAAGTCCGTTGTGATTGGTCTACGTAAATTCCGGCCGGCTCGTGGGCGAGCATTCTCGTTCCCAGAGCTGCGATCCATTGGGCCAGCGCCGCAGATCGAGAGCTCTGGCTGGTTCCTATTCAACAGTCCGCGATTCACGGACTTCTGGTCGTTCTGCGCAGTCTCGACTTTTTTTCAAAATGGCGGACCAAGCTAAATCGATCTTTTGCACGACGCGTTAAATCATAGAATGGAAATTTAGATTCGTTTCCAGGCTCTCTCTCTTTTCCTCCCAGAGCCTGGGAACGAGGTTGTTAAGCGACATCACATTGAAAGACAAGAAGTACGAGCGTTTGAAGCTATCTGCGTTAAACGCCATCCGATCGTGGTAATCGTTCCTCTTTGCAGCATCACCGAAGACCAGATTCGGCTAAACGATTATCTATGGGTAGTTGACTTGGAGAAGAGAGGGAATTTTTAAAGGAAATGGATTTAAACAAGTATTGAGTCATTATTTCTGAAGAACAAGCTCTGTCTTCTCACTTCAGATTTTATGCTTGACGACTCATTCGTTCTAAACAAGAATTTGTTTTGATAGTTGTGGACGAACGTCACACCGTCGAAACTTGCCAAAACACTCCAACATTCAATTTAACATTTATTCTGCAAATCTGGCAAAAATTTGAAGCCTTCCTCTGCTTAGCTTTTCTGCCGCTCTTTTTACTGGGCCTCTTTGGAGTGTCGCTCATTAAATTAAAAGTAAATACAGTAGCTTTTCTGCGGTTTCCTTTCCGAAAAATTGATTGAACTCGACATGCACATAAATATTCCCACGCCGTTACTGTAGTGATTTGTGTGTTTATTTACATTAGCAATAAAAAAGGCGGAACCATCTGTCACATCACTTTCACCAATTAGAGTAACAGATTTGTTGATTCTGAACGCTTTGGTGACAGAAACGAGTGCAGTCCCTTCTTTCTCTCGTCTTCCCAAGCCTCCCTCGGTCATTTTATTTGTTTGCGTGATAAAACACGACTGCCTCAGTAAAGCGGGCCCTCGATTAATTTATGAAGGGACTTTTCGCAGTCTAGTGCGACTTAAGTTTGATAATTTTTTATGCAAGGGCTAGCTGAACAAAGTGGAAGCGCCGGATCTTTGGAGATCTAACCAGCAAATAATTTGTTGATTAAAAACAAAATAATACTGCAAGGCTGGTTGTACGGCTGTGACGATATATGTATTTTTTTGTTTACCAGTATTTCGTCAGGCACGGCCTGACTTCTTCAGGGAGTTAAATGATTTGGTAAATCAAAACAATATATATCCTCACAGCCGTACAACAAGCCTTGCAGTATTATTTTGTTTTTAAGGACGGTGCCTACTAATTCAAAGGTATTTTTGCGCGGTTTACTGAATATGCGGGAAAAGCAGATCTTAACAAGTGTCCTTGAAATCCAAAAAGAAAATTGGGGGTAACCACGCACTTTTCGAAGATAATTAATCAACAATATTTTTAAAAAGATTTAAAACACAAAGCAATATATGGCGTTCTTTTCCAAATTGAAGCATAATTATCTCTGAAAAATGCGTGGTTACCCCAAAATTTTCTCTTTGGATACCAAGAGCACTTGCTAAGTTCTGCTCTTTCCGCATAGTTCTGAACCGCGCAAAAATATCCCTGTACTAATAAGCACTAGGAGTAGGAAATCTGAATATCTCGAGATGCGCAGAACGTATGCGCAATAACAATAGTAGGGAACATTGCACTAATCGTACTAGCGCGCCTGCTGTGCGATGTTTTCTTCTTTTTTTGTTTTTTTTTTTTCATGTTTCCCCATTTCACTTACTCCACCTTAACAAAAAGGGTCATAAAAGCCTTACATACCTGATAAAAGTCACCGAGTTACATTTTTTGCAGTGTCGCTTGTCGCCAAAAACCCTTGGAAGGCCTCATATATTCTCACAGCCATACAACCAGCCTTGCAGTATTATTTTGTTTTTAAGTTTGATGTCTGAACCAACTTTGCACCAATCGTACGTAGCGCGCCTGCTGTGAGATTTTTTTTTCGTGTTTCCCCACTTCACGTACTCCACGTTAACAAAAAGGGCCAGAAAAGCCGTACAGATCCGATAAAAGTCACCGAGTTACAGAGAATCGAATTCTGACACCAACGACCATGGCACACAAGCGACTCGAGCGTGACAAGCGTGTGACTGACGTGACTACGTGTCGACCTTTGTACCACGAAAGGTAACAAGAAGATCTTTTAGATCTTATAACCGCGCTTTGAAAATTTATCTCTTTTTTCTTACCACTAACGTCGCAACGTAGCGCACATGCGTAGTGCAACAGTCCTTGTTGATTCAACTGACAACGACTGCACACGATCTTATTGCACCATCACTTATAGCCGTTGTGAAATCTCCGATTGCACCATCAGTCTTAGCCGCTGTGAAATTTCCGATGACGTAATGTTAATGGTCTTAATTAGTCTGGAACTTTCTTCGGGGTATGTATGGATATGAACGATACGATAATGACACTATTCACAACTTACAGGTTTCTTTCTTAGAAGTCACGATTAAATTTAATTGTTTTTTTTTTATATGAGTGAAGGGCTAGCAAAGTAGCCACACGAGTGACATAATTCAAAAAATACGTTATCGACGGCTACCTTTAGTACGGTGGTTATTTCCCTAGCAATGAAACTTGCAAGGTCGACACATTCCGTGGATGACGTAATGGCTTTTTATGTATTCAATAGATCGTTTTCACTGTCACGCAATAAAAAAATAAATCGAAAACCATCCAGTGGAAAAAGTCAAGAATTCGTGATGTTGTAGAAGATAAATGAAGAAGACACTTCTCCAAGTTTTAGGCCCGTGCGTTTCCCCAAACTTCAGATATTCGTCGAAATGTTTCGCAGAAATTTACAGAGCCCAATATGAAAACGCCATGTTGGTGCACATCTGTGGTGCACCAATATGGCGGCCGGAAAATAGTGTCAACATCTGTTACTTACTTTGGCTATCTAGGCGAGTGATCATCTGTACTGAACAGACAGCTATTTACTTAAGCACTTTTCCTAATGCTTTAAATTCTAAAAAGGCTCAAAACCATGAGATAAATATATATTTCTCAATAAACTTGATCGTCGCCTCGTGTCACGCGCCGCTATAACTCAGAAATTCAAAATGCTCTGGTTTCCAATCGAAGCACGCTATTGAGCTTTAAAATTGCAAATGGATACAAATTTACCGCCTCTTATGCCTGATGAGGATAAATACTTTCGTGGCTCTTTAGTTTTGGATTTTAGAAAATGATGACGTCACGTGAAAACGATCTATACTCGCTTCGAATCAAGCGCTTCAATAGCACAAAAAGGCAATATATTTCTTATTAAATAAAGAGTGGAATATTCATAAAATTTGAAGTACATTAACGTTTTGACAGCTTTTGGCGAATAAACATCATAAATAATAAAATTGCATGATTCGAGGACCCACTGACTATATGGCTGAGTGGAAGTTTGGGTCTGCTCACCGACACAACGAAAAAAAACAAGAAGATCTTTTAGATCTTATAACCGCGCTTTGAAAATTTATCTCTTTTCTTACCACTATAGTCGCAACGTAGTGCACATTCCAAAGCAGTCCTTGTTGATTTCACTGATGACTATAGACACAAAGTCACTAGATCAATCTGTAGCACAACAACTGACAACCCTGAAAAATTAACGATCCTGCATCCTTGTTTTTGTGTTTTGAAAATGGAATTTAATTTTGCCCCGCGTTTTGAATTTTTCCCACGGAAAAATAGAATTTGCGGTTGAAAAGCACGAAAAAATTTATCGTGGTGAAATGTCTCAGTGCATTAATTTAATTTAGTTGTCCGCTTCACTGTGCCGAAGAGAAGGTTGTAAGATGCGCTACGTTTTTGTTCGCTGGTTGTTAAATATGGCGTTTAAGGTGCCTGTTGTGAAACCGAAAACTTTGGATTGCTCTGGAAAAAGTGATCTTCCAATGGAAAGAAGGATGCTTCGTTTTCGAGTTTTGAGTGCTTCGTGCTTGGGTCTTCGTTTACGAGTGCTTCGCTTTCGATACTGCAATCCAAGACAGTCTTGGCTTCTAACATCACGAAACAACATTTATTTTACAACCTCTCTGGATCCCTTCGGAATGCGTGTTCCACGATCCGATTTTTAACGTCGACTTTTAATCCATGTTACAGATGTACATGTTAAAGATATTAATGTTACTCAATAATGCTACGCTGTTTTTTGTTGCAAATTTGACTATGATTTCTTTGTCTCCTTTTTTTTTTGCAGCGTTTTTACTTCCGATACACTATCTTGCGATTGCTCTGTAAAAAAGCTTTTAGAATGGAAAGAGAGTTCGCCGCATTTGGAAGACTTGACGTTAGAAGGACTCTGTTCTTCACCAGAGAACCTACAGGGCAGATCGCTTGATGATTTGTCATCAGACGAAATCGCTTGCAGTAAGTCAACCGTTTGTCATCAATAATGGTGCATCAGCATTTTAAAAGGCATGCAAGTCTCGCTTCCTTACGCAGTTTGGGTGTGGGAGCTAGGCTTTGGTTGCAGTGATGTGGATGACTGTTATTGCCAATTTTTTTAAATTCCCAGCTTTGCATGGCCGTCAAATCCCATAGCTG
>NC_090869.1:50247537-50252537 GCF_036669935.1 Montipora foliosa | reverse complement strand
GTTCGTGGACAACGTGAGAGCACGACGGTACATTTAGAAAGGATTTGATTTGTTGCCTTTAACGGCATTCCTATAAATATATTTCGTAATAGCCATGCCATGCTGTACACGTGCATTCGTGTTCCAGTCTTGAAAGACAACTGCCCAGTTTAACTGAAGAACGAAGAGCCAATTTACTAGAGAAGTTTCACATTACTTTACCTCGCCACGTTGCGAAATTCGTTTGGAAATTGGATAAAAGGTTACAAAGTAGCCAATTATGCGGCGGATTAGGCAAACAAATCGCGAACTTTGAAATGAACTTTCCGACTTCTACCAGATCGAACTTCGCAAGTCTGCCGTCCGTGGTTTCGCGACATCGAAAGGAAGTGGTTTCAGGATTTAACACCATTCAAAATAGCGCCGTAATTAGAATTTACCGAGAAAGGCAAATGTTAGTATTGTTGATCGGTTTGTACGTACATGGAGTTAGTGAGAACAGACTCGAGCACTGAAGAACGTTAACTGTGGATGATTGTTTTTTACACAGAGTTTTGTAAACGGTAGAGACGAAGTATGAAGTGGCGGAAATAAAATAATTGAAGGCTAATCGAAAACTGAAGAGATAAAACGACAGGTGGAGATCTTTGCTCGAAAGTTAGGGTGATGCCTGAAATTGATGTTTATTCATTTGCATAACTGGATAGCGCTTCTAAAAGAAATGTTACTCCAAGTCGTCTGCCGATGAAATTGGATCGTAGGGTCAAAATTTAGAGTATAATTGCAGCCCAAATCCCTTGTCGATACATAACTTATCGAAGCTCTGGAGTATTGAAACAAACCCGGCGACAATATTTACATTTGCCTTTCTTGGTAAATTTTAACTACGGCGCTATTTTGGAATGGTGTTGAATCCTCAAACCACTTGTTTACGATGTCACTACCCTGGTCCCAGAGGTTTTTTCTTGAGCCGCGAGAGAGTCGCGAAGCGGTGAAGACGAGTGTTGAAGCGGCGAGAAGAGAAAAACCTCTGGTTACCTTGGACGTGAATCTCACTATCATGCAGACGCGCGCTAGGGTCAGGATCTGACCCTCAAGCTCGGATAGGTTGATATTTCTTACAAACACACAAATCAATATGATTGGTTCAAATGAAAGTTAGAAATTTCGAAACAAATGAAAGGCTATACTATACGTAACTGAATAGAAAGGGAAGCACACTCAGAGCATTTTTACTTTTCGACACACTCATCCGAAAACTTAGTTTTTGCCCTGAGCGGGACTCGAACCCACGTCCCCCTGATTTTTAGTCTGGCATGCTAAGCCACTACACCATCAAGGCTACCACACTGGCAACGCAGCAGATTAATGGGGCGACTTAGCAGCGTGGGGATCCCTAGTGCCCAACGTTTCTTCACTTGAGTGTGGATCCTTGCCTCTATAATCCCAAACGGGGCTTAGAACAAATGAAAGTTAGAAATTTCGAGGCAAATGAAAGGCTATACTATACGTAACTGGAGAGAGAGAGAGAGAGAAGCACACACCGTGCATTTTTACCTTTCGAGTCCCGCTCAGGGCAAAAACCAGTTTTTGAGATGAGTGCGTCGAAGGGTAAAAATACACTGTGTGTGCTTCTCTCTCTGTTCAGTTACGAATATGATTGATTCGTTTGATTAGGGGACGCGTGATTGCTAAGTTGCCATTAGTCCCTTTTGTAATTATCAAATTGACACGTTTGACAGCTGGCGTCTTCATGAAAGTGAGATTCAAGTCCAAGGTAACTTGGACCCGGTTGTTCAAGAGCCGATTAACGCTAATCCCAGATTAAAAATTAACCAAGGTGTATATTTTTCTACTCCCAAATGCTTTTCAACGTTGATATTCGGCAAGACTTTTCATTAAAAGAAGTCGATATTGAAAAACAAAAATAAGCAAAAGAAACTTTCACCAAAAAGTTGAAAACATGAAACAAAAGTTCACGCTTACCCTGGAGTAAGTTAATCGGCTTTCAAACAACCGGGCCCTGACTTCACCTCTTCGCGGCTCTGTCGCGGTTCAAGAAAAACCTCTGGGACCAGACTACGATCTCACGAACCTTGGGCGGCAAATTAATACGATCATAGTTAATATAGGGGAATGGTTATGAAACTCGACAAATTTCTTAATATGTTGTATGTTTTTTTTTCTCATTTTTGGCCTTGACCGTGCACAAAACACAATAGTTGTTTACTCCGTACTGAGGAACTAACCAATAGGAACGTGTTGGTTACGTAATTTATGCATAGTGTATGAGCGCAAAACAAAAGATTGTGCACGGTCGTGGACTTTCCAATCTAAATCTTGGCATCTTTGTTTCCTCCTTTGATGTTTGCCGAGCTTCAAAACCAGTCCCCTCTATTAACTATTTCGTTGGTTGTCAAATTCTGCGCGTAATTGGGTACTTCGTAACCTAGTATCCAATTTCAGAACGAACTTCGCAACGTGGGCGGTAAAGCAATGTGAATTTGATATGTAATTTAGTAACTACATGCTTTGTCTCAGGCGAAACGTCCTTCTTATCCTATCGAATTTTTGTTGTTACGTTGCAAGCAATGATGTCATTCTTTTGTGACCAAGCATTCAAAACGATTGAGAACGCTTCAGACCGATTGAGCTCTTTCAGACTCGATCATTCATTTAAAAACCGAGCTCACAAGATTTAAGGGCCACCTTGATTGGTTCCCAATGATACTTGCTAACCTCCAGCATTTACAGCGTTAACTAACACATTTGTTTGCACTTAGTTGGTGAAGGTAACGAAGAGGCCCAGTCAAATGAAACGACGCCATACACACCAGGTTCGTATCTTAAGAGTTAGGCTAATCATAATAGTATTAACAATGAACTTGAAGTTGAGTGTAAACTGTATTTAGCGCTTGGAACACTGCTCATCAATTTCAAATCGTAGGTTGCTTTTTGAGGAGGCTGGGGAAAACCTGAGTACCCGGAGAGAAACCTCTCGGAGCAGATGGAGAACCAATATATATATTAGTCTGGGAATCCAACCCAGGCCACATTGGTTGGAGGCGAGTACTCTCACCCAACCCATCCTTTACCTCTGAAATGACGATTAGCGCTTGATTGGAATTATGGAAAATGAATATTTATTTTTAAAATCCGAACACCAATTTCTGAGGTCGCTGCACTCGAACCTGGGAATGTTCGATTAATAACCTTTTCACTTAACCACTAGACTACCGCGTCGCTAACTGCCATAACATATTTTTTAATATGTCAATATTTTTTTTCCGAATGCCCCTGTAAACGCGTATTATTACCCGCTGAGAAACAAGTTTAAACAGGAGAAATATTGGTTACCAAACCTCAAGAGAAAGCTAACTCTTTAAACATCAAGCGCTAGACTTAACCACTATCGTTTCAGTAATGATTTTATATATACCAATTAGTGTTGGTAAATAATCGATGCAATTGTCAGCCAGTTGATCTTTAGTTGTAAAGTGGATAAGAACAGGTCCTTCACAGTGGCTGTTCTGGGTTCAAATCCCGTCCAGGGATGCACCTGGCACAGAGTAATCTAAGTTGAAGATAACAGTCAAGTTAGAGAAAACTAGACCCTCCGTGAGGGTACACTTGGTTGCCTGTGGTACGTGCTAGTTCTAGACAACTTTTTTCAAGTTGGGGGGTCATTAAGACCATTTTAAGGGGTCACCCAGAAGTCATACCAGCAGAGGCCCTTTGGCTCACAGGTCCTCACACGTTCGTGCGACGAAACAGATCTGTCCTTGCGTAATACGTAGCTCTAACAGTGCACGATATTGTTTTGGTATTGTCTATCATTGTAGTGCAATGGTAGAAGTCTTGGGTAAATAGCGTGAGAAGACATGTGGTTACTAGCAAAGTACTGAACCCAGAAAGATTGAAGAAAATAAATGGGAAGTGAGAAAGACTGGCTTCTGATAATTTTCAAGCTCTCTCACAACTTCTTTTCACCACAAGTTTAAGAGTGCCCTCTGAGCATCTGACAGCTTTGTAATACTATAGTTTACTAAAGTTATCTCCTGTCCGACGGGGTTAGTGTAAGGATGGGTGACCTAAAACATATACCCCTTCGCAAAACAGAAGCATTGGACCGAAAATACTATTAAAGCTAACAAATGCGAACTCAGCAAGGTACAGATTGTTGGGTTGCTTTATGCAAAAACAAATATTGATGCAAAAGTAAATAAATATTGATACAGAGAAGAGCAGAAGGAAGTTTCCAGGACGGTCGCTCGAGAATAACATAATTACGACATGAAAACAACATTAATTTTGAACCGTGAATATAGAATATAAAAAGTTACGGTGAGCGACAAACAGTTTAGGAGATTTTTGCTACGTTCAATTTTGTTATTGTACGTTTTGGCTGCACAAATAAATCGCAAAATCGAAAGTGACATCGCCGGAATTCAGCGGGCGCCGTGATTAAGTTACCGCGGCATGTTTACTTGCCATACAGTGAAGCATCTGTGTCAAATGATGGCAAGATACCGGGTTTTCGTAAGTTTCTTTTTTCTGTCAAGTGTTATGAAGTTTGACAATAAATGAGCGAATTCAAAACAAGCACGCTTCGAACCGACCTGTTTATTTTCATGAAACCTTTCCTGCTTACAGAGCAATACTACAAATATCCTCCCGTATCACGTTTCAACCTTAAGCTCGAAAATTCAATACACAACATAATATTATAATTCACAAAAGCAGAAAATATCACAGAATCCTTTTCCAGCGAAACATTTTATTGAAACAAACAACATAAGATGCACTAAAGCGCCATTCGCGTTGCAATGACTTTCGACACCATTGCTGGTGAACGAGAATAACAAACTCACGAGGCAGAATGTATATTTATATTTAATTAAGTTAGCACAACAGAAAAACGCTAACCTCATTTTGACACGAAAATGCTTTACTATTGCCATAAAAACTATCCAGTTAAGCTCGCATGTTATGAAACATGATGAATTCATAAAGGCCACCTT
>NC_090869.1:50240037-50242537 GCF_036669935.1 Montipora foliosa | reverse complement strand
ATCGCCTCGTACTTAAATGACATGGTAAAGCTTCGCTTCTTCTCTCCTTTGTGCGAGGTAGCTGCATCATGAGAAGTAGACATGATGCCAAACAACGACTAAAAAATATGAGCTTAAAGAGTTACCGTAGACAGTACTAGCGCGCCGGTATGTACAAGGTCGGCTGTTCAATCACGTGTAAAGGTCGTGTACAGTGCCTGGTACCACACAGCGGTCACTTGTCAATCAAGACATGCTTTGCTTGTGATCAAAGTCCAACGAAGAAAAGAGAGCAAGGTCAATCAGGGTCAATAACACTTGGAGGATTTGCAGCATGGCCAGGACAGACTGCAATTTTAGTTTCTCCATGTCCTATGAAATGAAGTTTAAGGCAGCGATACGTGGACATCATGTATACAAGGTGACGTGGACCCCAATTCTAGATGAGGTTTTAATCTGCAAGAAAGACAACCGCGAGGAGGCAAAAGAGTATGATCTTCATGCTGTTGTTGTGTACAAAGAATTACCCGACGAAGGAAGGTTGGATTTAACAGGGCATGTCCCTATTGAGCTGTCAAGGGTGCTTGCTGGTTTTCTGGCTGCTTCAGAAACGAACTCTCTCACTGTCAAAGTTGGTGGAAAACGAAAACGTGAAGTGGGTCTTGTCGTTCCTGGATGTTACCGAGCTAGGACAAACTGAAAGAAAGTTGCTGACATATTGAGTCAAGAAATCAAGAAGATAAAAGAGCGCTATCCGTACTTCGAACTAGACATCGAACAAGATGCTGTTCGCAAGCCATTGTTGGTCAAACAAGAACATAAAAAACTGTTCTTTTATCACGAGAAGAACCATTGTGCAAACCATTCTTCTACCGAGCTTCTGGGCTCCATTCTTTCTATTGTCTATGTTTTGGGGCTTTTAGCTTTCTGGACCAATCACGAGAGCCGTTGTAATAGCTGCGTCCTGACCCAAATTCTAGGCTTAATTAAATGAGATTGCTTGTCGATAACGACTCGGGAGTATTCTCGGAAAATATCCGAGTGTTCCGAACCTTTGGCATTTATGGATAAACTAGTGCGAAGGCCATATCACTGAGCTATGGGAGACTCCTGGGAGCTTGGTCTTTAACTAGGATCAAGTGACAATGGTCCTACTACACTTCTAGGGCCAAGATCTCAAATCGTGGCTTATTTGCCTAAAATAATAACTGGAATACTCAGTACATGTATGTTGGCATTATTGCTACCGATAAATCTTACCTTCCATTTGCTGGGCTAAAAATTACCTATTCATTTTCGCAGAAACCCATAAGGGTTGAAACTTGTAACGCGCGTTCACAGCTTCCGAATATTCAGTGCGAACTGTTTGGTTGAATGTTTCAGTGCTAAGTACCATGTTTGGAAACCCCTCGCTCTTGTTGTTCCAAATATGGTACTTAGCAAATTGAATATTCAGAAGCTTGTTTCCCAGCACACAAGGGACCGTCACACGATTCATCCCTTATGGGTTTCTGATTTACGTTAATACGATAGCGGGATTTTCACTTGGGTATCAAAAGAGTATAAGCTCAGTCTAAAATGTCGTGCCACCTTTCAACTATGGCCAATTAATTATCAGAGGAAAACGATTTACCGTCACACGTTTTCGCTCGCTCGGAGCACGTTTCTTACAATTGCTTCGATAAGAATTTCTGGGGGTTAAACGTACTGTTAACGCTAGTTGTGATTGGTCAAGGATTTTCTTTAACGAAACTAATACACGGCAAACCCGTCGACTCAAGTTGTTGTTTTTTTTTGTCACAGCCAATGGACATTACATCTACATTGAGGCGTCATTGCCCCGAGTTCGATATCAAAAAGCGCGGTTAACTAGCCCAACACTAGCTCCTATTGAGCCAAACACCACATGCAAAGTGAGTGAACTTGTAACGTCTGAATTTACAATTTTTGTACTTAAGTCTGCCCTGAACCTCACTTAGTAGGTTTTTAAAGAACGCTGAAATTAGAAAGCTTAGTACGAAGCGATCTCCACCCCACATCCCGAACTTTCTTTTCCAGGTTGCATCACCTAAACAGCAAATTACACCCCGCGTGACTCTCGGGTCGTATCCTGAATTTCTTACTTGGAGTGACAACTAAAAGTTGACCTTTCTTACTTCCGCTTTGGCCCAAAATTTTGGAGCAAATGGTCACCATAAGAGTATCGTCAAGCAGGGAAAACACTTTACTCTCGCTCACCGAGAATTGCCAAGAGACCCCCTGCACTTTATCCTACAAATATTAGCGTCCATGTTTCCCCCTCCCCCCTCCCCCTTATATTCTCTGATATTGTTCTAAATTCCGTTTGTACCGTTCAGAATATCTCTTCTAACGAAATTGAACTTTTATATACTTTTTTTATTACAATTACGATATATACCATTTGTTTTACTTTGCTGTTTTACGCCCAAATCCCTGATAATAAATCCCAGCCATTGTGTGTTACCTCCAAACAGATGGACCTTTATGTCAACATGAAAGG
>NC_090869.1:50232537-50235037 GCF_036669935.1 Montipora foliosa | reverse complement strand
CGATACGTGTGAACGGGGCCTAAAGTGCTACGTTTTTCTTTACATTTCGAATTTTCCTGTCCTGAATACTCAAAATGCGAGATTTTATACAATTAATTCAAAAGAAAAACTGTTTACTTTGGCAGCAAATGTTTCGTTTAACCGTCCGCCATTACTTGGTCTGGTTCTGACACTGATAAGTCCTCAGAGAGCTGGGGCCTGTTTCTCGAACGTCCCGAAAACTTTTCGGGCCCGAAAAGCCATCTGTGAAATTGCCAACCGCTTGTTTTGGAAAGCCGATATTTTAACATGCTTTCAAGGTAACAAAAAGAAAATTAACTGTGAAGTTTGACGAATTAAATGTTCTCCGTTCTTGAGTTACAAAAGGAATTGTGACACCCGAAAATGGCCCGTAAAGTTTCAGGACTTTCGTGACACGGGCCCCTGGATCGAGGAGAAAGTGACGTCATTTACTCGCTAGCTAAAAAATGCAGATTGTGTGGAGAAAGTGACGTCATTTACTCGCTAGCTTAAAAATGCAGAGTGTGTGAATGCAGCTTAATTAGTATCCAGAACCGTGACACGATTAAGACAATCTAAAAGCCAAAAATTCTCGTGCTGCATACTAATAAGGCGCTTTTGCATGACGACACTTTCTCCTCGATCCAGATCGCTGGAAGCCGATCGATCGGAACCGCGCCAAGTAATGACGGACCGTGAAATGAAAAAGGTGGAGTTAAAATTAACAGCCTTCGTCTTGAAATTACCTAAAAAAAATTTGCCTGTTGTGCACACAACGCAAGTACTTTCGAAATGTGAAGAAAATCGAGACCTGATTCTTTTTCATCGTAGTAGCACTTGAAAGTGTTCTGAATAAACTCTGGGATATAGAGGTGAAGATCGTCTCGCATACCAACCCTTGATTCTCTTTGACAAAGTACTAACGCTCGAAAGGTGAGCTTCTAAATTTAAACGCGGCGGTCAGTTTTCCTCTATGGACTTGTAGTGTTCTTGTCCATGCTCGGTAATATAAGCGTCTTTAAAGACCTTCTGAGATACGTGGTGATGCCATAGTGTACTGCAGCCTATTTCTCGTAAGTCCCCAAACTTTTCATATGGTTATTTAGAAGTCAACTTAACTTGGAAAGGACTGCTGGCAGGAGACCATGAGTAGGAGCGAGCAATTGCCCTATATTCACGTCACGGCGTTTTCACAGACGGATTTATTTTTAGATTGAATTTTCCGCGAATGAGATTCCCGTGGGAGCCCGATGACCAAGAAACTAACTTGACGTCATTGCGTCACCAGTCCGGAACGGCCTTTTTTCCCGAGGGAAAAGGAAGTCTAAAAATGGATCGGTTTGTAAAAATGCCGCGACATAGGCTTAGTATGGAAGTTGTTCGCTCCAAGTCATGGGCTCCAGCCGCTGGTCAGCTTTTATTGACATTGCGCATGCGCCGTCGTTGTCGCTGCTTGCCTTTTCTCGGGGTTTGCCGCCTTTGTTTTCGCTTTTGCCCCACCCACCCTCTTCTGAGGGCACGAAATGGTAAGTATAAGTTTTTTTCAACTGTAAAAGAAGTGTGACTGGCGCCCAGGTTGACGCTTGGCTAGGTTGCCTTGGTTACCTCTTGCCAATCGCTAGCTTTGCCATTCGCCTCGTCTGCTGTATGGCAGCTTCCCTCCAAATAAGTATTGATAAGTTAAAGGTGCCACAATTTCTCTTTATCTTAATAACGAAGAGTTTCAAGGCCATCAAAGTTTAAAACATGATAAAGACCACTTTTTTCAAAACAAGGGGATAGCACTTGACGAAATGGTTTTTGGGGCGTGAAGAGTTTTCGCGATTTTAGAGTGACGGTCCCCTGGAGACAACAGATCTAATTAATTAAATATATTTTGAGTTTTATGCATTATACGTTGCCTACAAATCAATGATAAATTTTTTTTTTTTATTACGGTTTATCTGTTTTCTAGGTAATAATTGAGGGAGTTCGCGGACTGGGTTACCAAGGCGACATCGCAATCGATGATATCTCTTTTACATCAGGATGCAAAAGACTGGGTAAGACGTCGCTATCTTTGGGTTTGTGAGCATGCTCAGTAACATCCTGATCACACAATTCTCTCTTAGGTTTTGTAGATTCTTAAAGTGAATTTCACATCTCCGCGCTTGTGCAACTGTCACGTCATCCCATATAATTCCATTGTTATTAAAACAATCGAAAGCACTGATGCAGGAAACGGAAACAATGCCATAGAAGTGGAATTTCTCATTGGAACTACGAACCCACTACATGCAAATTTTTAACTCGTGCGTAGAATAAAATGATCGCCCCTTACAATAAATTCGATGGACAAAAATAAATTTAACCAAATTTTAATGAACATCATCTGGTTCAGTAAGAAACGGTACAATTTACAACTTCAAGCGCCAAAGGTTGGACATGCGCAAAACCGTGAAACGTCGCCATTAAAAACACAAAGGCGCGCTGTAAAAGGGCATAAGCTCCTCCCCCAAGA
>NC_090869.1:50222537-50227537 GCF_036669935.1 Montipora foliosa | reverse complement strand
ATTTACCATATCAACTCAATTTCAATTTGCTATATCAACCCATTTCTGTGTCTCTCTTCCCCATCGACGCAGCGGCACAGTTTGTCTAGAAATTAAACGCCTTTGTCCATCTTGTGAGCTGGACCCAAAATACCGAAATTTCATTACGGAAAACTGACTTGTATCTCACTGGATTCATTTTAAGCAGAATTTTCGGTCGAATGGAAGGCTCAGTAGTAGGCGATTGAATCTATGTGACTGTTTTTCTTTTTTTTTTATGTTGTCAGGCATTGTTCCTGTTTGTCCTCTTAAAACGCACTTTAGATGTCCCGCGGACAGTGATGGTATCAAGAAATGCATCTCGCATGCGCAGCGGTGTGATTTCAGCGAGGACTGTTGGGATGGCTCGGATGAACTCAACTGTGATGACTACACTCGTTGTGACTTTAATGACATAGGCCTCTGCGGTTGGATACAAGCCACGAATGACCAGATGGACTGGACACGAAATAAAGGAGGAACACCATCTCTCTACACAGGTTATGCTAGCAAGCATTTATATTGTGCATGAGCTTCAAAATGCTATAATTTTTGCATTGCCCCTCGCTAGAAGTCCATAACTCAGAAATCTCGATCTGCGAGGGAATGCGGCCCATCAGTGTATCAGTAAGGACTTTAAGATCTACGACGGCGACAGTTGACGAAACAATAATAATAATAATAATAATAATAATAATAATAATAATAATAATAAGGAGTGGCCCTCAGCACCCACCCACACGATTACCGGGGTACTGGAGCTTTACGAACAGCTCACCCCTACTAGAGTGTATACAAAGATCAAAACAGGAACTTCACAAGGAGAGATCACGTGTAGGTTGTGCGGAGGCGCTGCAGAAACTCTTGCGCATGTTCTTGCAGGATGTCCTGCTTTAGCACAGTCCAAGTACTTGGAGCGACACAACGCTGCACTTAAGGTGTTGTTCTTTGAGGTGTGTAAAGACCTGCAGCTAGTGGACTCAGTACCACCATGGTACTCGTTAGTGGGACCCAAACCAGTGTACGAATCTCCGGAAGCTCAAGCTTACTGGGATGTACCAGTGTATGCCGAACAAAGCTATGTCAAGGCCAACAGAGTGGACGTCAGATTTGTGGATCACAGGAGGAAACGAGTCTGGGCAGTTGAAATGAGTTGCCCCTGGTTAGACAACCGTGGGAAAAAGGAGAGGGAGAAGACGGAAAAGTATGCTCCACTGCGCTGGGAGTTAAGGAAGCAGTACCCTGGCTATGTCGTGGAACAGTGCAACGTAGTGATTGATGTGCTAGGCGGTTGGTCTAAAGATTTAGAGAAAACAATAAAGAAACTTGTGGGCGCTAGAGGAAGGGAGGTTCTCAGAAGGATGCAGAAAGCTATTATCTCAAGTTCGCTTAACATAGCGCGGGCCTTCAAGGCCATCGTCAAATAATCTTACGAACTTTAGAAATTATAGAGTGTTAGAAAATTTTAAGGATTTTTTTATTTATTTATTTATTTTTAAATTTAAATTTAAATTAGAATTTTAGGATTTAGGATTTTAAGGATTATTATTGTTATGATATATATATATATATATATATATATATATATATATATATATATATATATAGAATGTATTTTATTATTTTAAAACGCTCCTTTATATAGAGACTTATGTTCCGTAAGAGGACATAGGCTACGCTTTGCGCCCTATGTACTTTTAACATTAGAGCATCCATACGTGTATACTGCAGATAATAATAATAATAATAATAATAATGATAATGACAATTTTTATAGCGCCCTATCCAAAAGCTCTAAGGCTTTTTTACAATCAAGGTTAAAAGTTAAAAGTAATAATTATGCATTAAAATAACGCTTAAAAAGGTAAGTTTTAAGATTACGCTTGCAAGAGGTAAGATCTACACTACATTTTGTGGTCTGTGGAATGTCATTCCACAGCTTAGGTGCGGAGGCAGAAAAAGCGCGATCACCATAAGATTTAGAACGAGGAATCACTAACAGGTTCGTACTCGATGATCGTAAAGTCCTCTCAAAATCACCTCAAAATATAACTTGGCCCATCATAAGTCTTTCGTGATTATTCAATCTCGTTCACGTCCTACAATATGGGCGAAGTATCCTAAAAATTAATTGGTACGAGCGGTTTCAGAGTGAAAAGAGAGAATGAAAGATTCTTTGTTGCATGCTTACGTTGTCTTCAAACCTCAAATTTGGTGATTTCGCGTCGTCGTTATGCAAAGGACCGTAAACATACTTGCTAAAACCCGTGCTGCACGTGCAGCACAATTATTGATGCTCTTTTAACCAATGATATTATTGTTTTGAGGCGTTGTCGTAGCCGCAGCCGTCGTCGTTTCTTAAACACCCTAGTATCCATTTTAGGACGGCTACTTCTAGATTTTTGCGGGAAAAAAAACGCGGTGATATTGTGTTCCTTGCACGATCCATGATTTTGGGTTAAGCACGAACGATCCCTGGTGCGGCTTCTTGGTTTCAAATCAATCAGAAGCGTTGTGGTCGTCAGGCCCAATCTTATTGGCTCTTTCTCTGTATTTGACATAGACTCGGCTCGACTTACGAAGTAGGGACTGCCAGCAGTCCATTTAAGCAAAAGCGATTTTTTTCCAGAAAGCCTTCGGACGGAAACGTTTTGCAGCTCTTAACAAAGCTTTAACAGACCCGTTGCCCCTAGCAACTGACCATGTGACCTCAGAAATCAGGTAATAATCACAAAAGTACAACTTTTGCCCAAGAAGTTTCATTGTGGCGATGATCTCCAGTACATTCTACACCTTTTAAGCCACCAAAAAAAATTATGAAAGTTGTTGACAATTTTGCCATTTTAAGGTATCTATCACCTTAATTAAGAACACTTGAAAGTGAAAAAGCACTCTTCAATCGTAACATAAGGAAAAGAATGATTACATGTTTCATCCCGTTTGCTAAGCGAGTCTCTTGATTTTTTTAAACGAAATTAAGTAAATTTGGACCTTTAAGATATTGCATCTTTTCATCATCATCCGATCGGTTGATGATGACTCCGGCCGGACCAATGCTCAGGGTCTTTAAATATCTGAGGAGAAAGTGCTGCCTTTGTAATGACGTCTGCAAATGGTTAGATTCTCTAGTCTTCTCGGATAAGGACGAGAAACCGTAGGCCCGGTATCACAACCTTATTCCACTATTCGCAAATAGCAGGGCATTGAGTTCTCGGTGTTGTGGTCTGTTCTCTGTGTTATATCATGGTTGAGAGGGAAAATGCTCGGAGGTCGATCCGTGTGCGGGTCTCCGTTTCCTATTGTTGACTCTCCATGAGATTTTTCCCTTGATGTGTAACTAATAATAATAATAATAATAATAATAATAATAATAATAATAATAAATTAAAATATCTTCATGTGAGTTGCAATGGGCACTGAAGTTTTACATACCTTTTGATTTCTGAGCCTTTTTTGTGAAGCCCTTTGTAGGAACTTTGTTGTTCATTGCTGGCATTTACATTTTTGTGTTGGATAAGCCAATTTGAACCTTAACCCATTGTTCAAATTTTCCAACCATCAATGTTAAAATCGCTTGCAGTTAAATTAAAACCTTGGTCATTTTGATTTGCACAAATTTTCCTCGTTCAAAAGAACTGAAAAACGTGGCACTCAAAATAAGTGGTCGGAGTGCAAAACCCTAGGGGGAAGAGCAATTGTCAAAGTGCCACCTGAATGTCCTGACGCTGTCCCTTAATTCACTGATTCAGTGTCATGGCAGCACTGTACGAAAACATCGCTTCATAGCTCTCAGTTACTAAATACCGTGTTATGATTTTTCTCCGTCAATTTAGGTCCCTCAGCCGACCATAATGGCAATTCTAATGCTTACTATTTGTACATGGAAGTATCAAATCGCCACGGAAGCGAAAAAGCTCGGATACTGGTCACTCCACGATTCCAAGGTCTCAACAGTTTTAGTCTTGTTTTTGTTGCTTTAAAGTACCTATCACCTCAACACACTTTTCCACTTTATTATTCTCCAAAATCGTCCCAAGTACATCTTGTTGTTTTAGAACCATTTGATTGAAATTTCACTTTTTTATTGGCTTTGAAAGACGGGAAAAGAGAGTGTGAGAGGGTGTTATGTATCAGAATGGTGAATATTCTTCCAATGAGTTATTCTAGATATTTTTTCTTTTTTTAATTTAAAGGCGATAATAATGGTGGTTGCAAAGTGCGATTCTATTACCACATGAAAGGGAGTGGCACCGGATCCCTTCGACTGATTCTCTCTGATCGTTATTCTTGGCACACGATATGGTCAAAGACCTTTCACCAGGGCTCTCCCTGGCTAAGAGCTGAAGTGCAATTGACCAATATGTCGTCGTCTTTTGTAGTAAGTGATTGCACTTAATATTAAATGCACGCTCGATTTTGACATCGTCCCTTTAAGTCGAAGCCTTGGCTGCCTATTTCCAAGGATATGGTAAGGGTAAAGGTTAGCGTTAAAGCGAGTTTCAATCGAGTGTCGTAAAACCAAAACCAAAGTAATTACTCTGGCCAATCAAAAAGGACGGAGACAATCCAGTAAACCAATCAAAACTCGAAGTAATTACACGTAGCCGACACAAAGCCCGGGAAAATGTGCACGGGCGAGCGATTGGTTTTGGTTTCTCTTCTGATTGGTTGAAATAGTGGCGCGAGAACTTTGAACCAATCACTGAGTGAAGTAATGCAAAACCAAAGCAATAGACCTCTTTGGATGTAGTAAAATTCAGATTGGCAGCGAGGCCTAGAGAACACAAACAAAGGAAACTGAATGAACATGTTTATTCATTTCTTTTGTTTGTGTCCTCTAAGCCTCACTATCAAGCTGAATTTTAATATATCGAGAGTGGTCTATTCGTTAATTACTTTCGACACTCAATTGTAAATCGCTCTATTTTTAGCTTAGTGTTAACAAATGCTGCTGTTTATCCTTACGTGAGGAGCAACATTTG
>NC_090869.1:50210037-50212537 GCF_036669935.1 Montipora foliosa | reverse complement strand
AACGGTTATTTATGGTTTCCTAAACCCGACAGAAGCCACCGCGCTTTCGCGTAAATTTTACGCCAGTTAGGGGCTTCCAACCAATTTCAGGGAAAATGAAAAAAAAAAAAAGCGCATATGGGCTATGCTTATTTTATCTTTCGTGAAGTAAATTTATCCTTTCTGTTTCCTCCAACAAGATAAGGGAAGGACAACCAAAGCCATAAGGCTGCGCTCCAGTAACAGATCTCGCAGTGGACAAGTCGAGATATACTACGCTGGCTCCTGGGAAGCCATCTGTTTCGACTCTTGGGATATCCATGATGCATTTGTGGCGTGTCGGCAACTTGGGTATAACGGTGCTGATGAAATTACAAGTAAAATTCCAAAACACAACCAGAGGGCTTTGAAGAATGTACACTGCATAGGCAATGAGTTTACCTTAGCAGACTGCATAACAGACTGGACTAGCGGAACTTGTAGCGATGGTTACGCTGGCGTTACATGCTCGGGTAAGGTCATGGAGTCTTTATTTAAGTCTCTAGTCGTTCTAGCGCTAAAGCACTTATTGGGGACACTGTAAAAATTAACGCAAAGGAAGTCATACCAGTATTTTCTTAGCTATGGTGCTCCGCGCGCGCGCGCCTTCCGCGGAGCTCCGCTATTAAAAAGTGAAGTCTTCAATCGACGTTATGAAATTTGAGTTGCAATCGTGGATGGGTAAGCGCACAGGAATTTTTACAAAACAACACCAACAACAGCACTCATTTTAGGTTTACAAGCTATGTGAAGCGACCATCGCAGTCTGCAGTCAGGTTTTCTCTTCCAGGCGGACTATTTAGACTAAGAGGGTATAGAAAAAGCTCACCGTGAAAACGAAAATTAGACATAACAACTCTAACAGCAACAACAATGACAGAGACACCCGGTAGACTATCTGAGTGAAAACAGGGGAACAGCAGAAACGAAAAGAAAAACATTGAAAACTACATTTCTGACTGGTCATGTATGGTATTATAATTGCAAGACGAATCTTTAATTCAATTCTCTTCTTAACTGGGAGCCAGTGCAAAGTCTTCTTTAGAGGCGTTACATGATCTGATCTCTTTATTCCCATTATAAGTCGCGTTGCAGTATTCTGAATTTTGTTTGTTTCTGTTAAAAGACATGGCCACCACTTCAGTGAATGAGAGCCAGAAGCTTGCATCGCGTTTTCGCGTCAAACGACAAACGACGCATGACGGGCGGGCTGCTGTTTGTTGTAAAAGCATAAAAACTCAATTCCGTTTATGTTAACGTCTCTTTCTGTTTATGTAAGTGGTCCTCCATACCTGCAGGCAATTGCAAAAGGCAAGAAATCTGTACCCTATTTTCTGCGAGCAGTGTGTGGGTTCATTTAAGTGTTACTATGATAAAAAATCACTTCCTCTTTGTTTCTTCAGATTTTTTAAGTGTGTTTGCTTAACACTTGACAGGCAAAAATTTGAGCTTTGATTTTTATCCAAAGGTTGTTTACTTAGAGTGGGGTTTTTTTCTTCACGGTTCGCCATTACTTCCGTTCAAAACTGGACCTCAGGGAGTTGGATCTATGGAAAAGTGACGTCATTTACTCACCAGCTCAAAATTTCAGCGTGTAACGCAGCTTATTCTGTATGCAAAACACGAGTTTAAAAGTTTGAAAGCCCGAAACTCCCGTGCTGCATATTAATTCAGCCGCTTACAAACGCAGCGATCCAGCTATCTCAAGACTTTTAACAGGTGTCTTTACTGCTAAGTTACCAACAATGTTTTGAAATCCAAATAGCATTAAAAATTAATTTTTTTGGTCAAAGTAGTACTTTAACGTTCTAAAGCATCTAATGAGCAAGGGTTGTGAGACGCGGTTTCTGGTTTATCGTCATTCCTGTAAGAATAGAAAGTTTAACCATTTTTAGATTTTATTACTCGGGGAACCAAATTCTCCTCCGTTTTTGGAAGAGTAGGTGCGGCTGGAGTTGGTTCCGTAGTCGACCGTTAGTCGGTTTCTATATTCCTTCATGGGTCTCTGTTCGTTTTCAAAATGGTAAATATCGCTATTTTCCTCGAAATCCTCGGAGTCTTTGCACCTTTATCGGAATCATTGAGAAATCTACCATGCACGCGTAGTATTGGCTTGTTTACATGAGAAAACTCGTCCCGGCGCGAGAGCATGCACTACCCGTTCCTGTCCAGGGTCAAGGTCCTACCAATACGAGTGGCTGTTCCTCCTTTACATCGGATTTGCGGGATTTCGTAGCGGAATGAAATTCTCGGTCCGGGACGAAAGTCTCCCCGGTATCATGTAAACACCCCCTTATACAGAGTCAAAATAACGCAGAACTCCATTCAACGCGCATTTGAAATCTGCCGCTTTATCACCCACTCAACTTCTAGAGATGTTAACAAGTACAAGTGTCTTTGTGCTGAGGGATTTTATTTCTACACCCAATTAAAAACTGCTTTATCATCAATTTACTTAAACCACTCGAGCTGTAAACGAATA
>NC_090869.1:50197537-50200037 GCF_036669935.1 Montipora foliosa | reverse complement strand
CTGATCCGTAGGTTGCCAGTTCGATGCCCGTCTCATGCGATCGACGTTTGTTTCGACTTTCCTCTAATCCGTGTAGCTGTAGTTTTGAATACTCGTAAAAGAGAGCAAGGACGGAGGAGGAAGAGAATTGGGGGGTGGGGGGGGGGGGGGGGGAAGGTGCGCACCGAGGGCCACACGTTTATCAATAACTCACTAGTTCACTGTCACGTGTTACCCTTGGTTCTTGTGGATTAGTCTGCGTAGCAGGCGGTTTGGTGAAGTTTAGAGGCTTCTTTCTACCGGGCTTGACTTTGGAGTGAAAGTAAGTCAAAAGAGCACGTGAAGGGGGGAGGTCAACTAAACTTCACCAAACGATCTGCTACGCAGGCTACTTGTGGATTTAAACCTTGCTGTTCTACTCTGATACGCTTTGCTTCAGATTAAATTCAATCCTCAGAGTATTCCAGAGGATTATTTGAGACCTTAACATTCTTTGCAAATCGCAGTTTTTTGGTATTTCTTGAGAAATGCCTCCCACTTATTACGTTTGTTTCGTATTAAAATTTTCTAGACAGTCTAAGGTTTAATCCGCGTTTTATTTTGATCTTACAGGCTGCACAAGAGAACGACATATCGCCATTTTTACTTGGGTAGCACCGCTGAACAGCGCATTTTATGCAGGTGATCATCGATCGGGCTGGATATCATCACCGGAGTTTCCTAACAATTATCCCAATAACGTTGTTTGTATCTGGGTTATTACTCTCCCGGCTGGAACAAAAGTAAAAGTCAGTTTCAAACATTTTCATACAGGTCAGTATTTTCATTACCCTCATTATCATTGCACCCACCATTGTCAACAACACTAGCATCATCATCATCATCATCATTGTCATCGTCATCTTTATCACTAGGGACCTTAAGCAAGGTCGACGACGGCGACTGCTACGAGAACGTTGTCTAAAAATATTATTTCCCGTCACTGCAATAATTTTGCGATTACTCCAAGTCGCTTGGCGTGGAAAGTGTGAGTATACATCTCAATAATAAAATTGTTGAGAAACGATGTAAATATTTAATGAGAAAATCGAAAATTCATCGTGACCTCAAATTTGATCAATTCACATCGTTTGCCAGACAAGAACGGCAAAGAAATGTCTCAAAATGTAAAACGCACGTGCGGGGCGTGCACAGCTATTGTTTTTGCTAATTAAATCCATTGTAAAACCTCAAATTTAGCTATTTCACGTTGTTGTTTTGCTGACAACGGCACAGAAGTAAACAAAAGTGAAAAACGCACGTGCAGAACGTGCAAAGCCATTGTTTTTGCCCACTAAATATGCTAATTTGTGGCGTTCTTGCTGCCGTCGCCGTTGTCTTTGCTAAAGCTCTCTGTTATGTCAGACCACCCAATTTTGTGAAGCCTCAGATTTCCAACCTTTATTTACCCTCGGAGTTTAGAGTAGCTTGGTGTAGCAAGTATCTCCGAGCGTTTAGCCTCCCAACCATGACATACCACAGAAGACAGACTACAGCTCTATGCCGGTAGCTCTATGCCTTACCCAATGGAAGCGCTTGGATGTGCCATTTATTTTTGTAGAACACCATTACGACTTCGTGGAAATAAGAGATGGAGAAAAAGACTATTCAGAGCCCTACCTCTCACCCTCTGGAGGATTCACTGGTAACGGGAGTTACACTGTGAACGTTACTTCATCTAATGTGATGTGGATTAAATTCTTCTCGGATGGATCGGTTAGCAGAGAAGGCTTCAATTTGACTTATGAAGCAGTCGGTAAGCAGATTGTCTTGTGGAGAGGAAGCTTAAAATCATGATTACTAGGAGTATGCTTTTCAATCAGGATCAAAAAAAAAATTGCGTGGCATCGTCGCGTAGGCTTCTAATCTCTATTCGCCACAAAAAGCCTGGGGCCGGTTCCTGAAAGGTGTAATAACTCTATTCCAGGGATAAATGTGCCTTATTCCATGAATACCTATATTTCCGGAATAAATTCTGTTTTGTTAGAATAGCAGATTTATCCCTGGAATAACTGTTATACTTGGTATAATTTATTCCTCCTTCCAGCAAACCGGCCCCTGGTGGATTGTCCTGTGCTAATTGCCTAAGTAAGGGTTCTTCCGTTTTTAGCTCTCGTTCGCTTGTAGCTCATGGGGCAGAAGTTATTACGGTTTTTTCCACGGGCTTTGCTTTTTCAAACGTTTGAATTCAGCGTTACCTAGTTTGAGGCAGCCAGGTCCAGTGGCTAGGGCGTTTACTTTGAGATCCGGAGAGTCCGTTTTCAAGATTCGTTGTGACCACTCGTTGAATGTGATCCTGACAGCCCCTGGTTAGAGCTGGGCACAGACTTGGCTGCAAATAGCCAACTGGTTTGCCTCCGGTCAGTCGGGATTCTTAAAAGTTTTTGTTGTGTTCGTATCATTGGCCCTTCAAAGCCCCTAGAAGGGTTGGTCAATCAGGTTTATATGAATGTATGTATGATGCTGGTGATTGACCTAAGAC
>NC_090869.1:50182537-50195037 GCF_036669935.1 Montipora foliosa | reverse complement strand
AGCAACACTTTTTACTTTTGAAAGCATTTAAAAGGCTTCAAAAAATATATTCTTGGTATTAACGGCGGCCCATCACACAAGCCCACGCAACCAGGGTTATGATTCCGCCAGGGCAGGGATTCGCGCATTGAGAAAAAAATCAAATGATTTATGTCGCGACCGTACTTATAGACGCCAGAGGCTGTCTTCGATAGACGTCTCAAACTGCCTAGGCTTTCTTTTCTCAGTAAAAAGCCTTTAAACAGGTTCGAAAGGGTTTCAACACTTAGAAGACTCCCTGTTTAGATCGAACAATGTATCACGTAACAGCATTGTTATGGTACCATATGAAACAAGGATTATTTCCAAAGAAGACGTGATGATTATTGTGAGGTAATAAGTTACCTTGGCAACGGGAATGCCCAGCAAAAACACCCTATATTGTGGATTTAGTTGCTCATATCTCAAAAACTAACTCGGTGACCCTCTTATTTATTGCTGAAGAGTAATTAGAAGGCCACGATGAAACTTTCGGCAAAGTTTAAAAGAATTCTGTCGAGAGGATTCAGAGTTACCTTAAGAAAGTCACAAAATTAAGGGGGCTCTCAATCCACTAGACATAATCTTTTAAAACTTTGCAAAAAGTTTCATTATGCCCTTCTGATTACTTTCCAGAAATAAAAAATGGGGGTCACCGAGTTTTCTTGAGATATAAGTAACAGGGCTTGCCCGTTGCCACGTTGACATATTACGTCACAATAATGACTGTATCTTGTTCAGCAATAATTAGTGTTTCGTTTGGTACCACAATATTGCCAATACATGATACAACGTTGTGGTGCTGATCCTTGTAATAAGAGCGTCACTTGGAAGCGTTGAAACTAGTTCGAGCCACCTTAGAAGATAAATGTATTTAGACTCCACTACACAACATCAACAGACAAAATGTAAAGGCAAATAAGTTTATTTTGGGACGGCTTGGCGAGAACCAACCTTAAAAGTACGTATAAAATACAGCAGTAGGTAAATAACTAGTGTACAACACTCGTAAATAAACTAGCTTTCACCAAAAGAACTTGAAAGAACTGCTACATCTGGTCGATATCGACCTGAATCCCCCATTTGAGCACGCAGGCTTATTGTCAGTCAGACTGCCAGTAAAGCTGCCAGTTAGGCTGCCAGTTAGGCTGCCAGTTAGGCTGGGGAAACTAAATAAAACTCTGATCAATGAATAACTGGAACAGGGAACACTGAAGGACCGCAGAGGCTGAGCGCCGGGAAAAAACTGAAAATCGTTCACTAACGTACCCAACAAGGCATGTAGGCCAATTGCCAGTTAGGCTACCAGAAAAGGCTAGCGTACGAAAACAAGGGTAAACAAATTCCTAACACCCCTTACAAGAAGTCTGTCACATTGTAAGCAATCAAACTACGTAAAGCTAGACATATCTCGCCACTTAAAAAGCGGTCACAGGGCAGCTGAACTAATCATACATAGAAAACAAGCATATAAAACATGAAGTGATTAATTTCATATACATCTAACGTAAATATATTAAGTAATGGAACATCTAGACAACTGTGAAAAACCAAACAAGTACATAAGATAAGAAAACTAGCAGAGCTGAGCTACCGCTTACAACTAAAACAAATGCGGTAAGACGGAGGCCAGAAAAAACCTGCCCAAAAAAACCCCTAAGGGAAAAACTGCGGGCAGGAAATCTGGGTTGGAACCAAGGCTCAAGCTCAAAGCCCTTCCTACGGGACTTTACAATGTAATCGAGAATAGCCTGCTCCTAAGGAGGACATAAAACAAAAGCAAAAAACAAAAATTAAAGGAAAAAACCAAGGAGAGGTTGGTTCAGAAGCCTAGATGACGTACACGTGTTATACGCAGCTTTATATACCCCCGATATGGCTACCCATGGTACACCCGGCCTAGAACCCAGGCCTTGTTGTATCTCGGGCCGTCGAAATATTTATTTCTGCCTTCTTCGCAGGCTCATACGCCAGAAATAACATTTATGTAAACCGTTCTATGCTTTTGTAATCGCGTGTGTTTAGAAAGTTTAATGCCATAATTATATTGACTATTATGACATTTACAAGCTCCATGTCAGGGTTCGTACGGGTCATGGAAAGCCTGGAAAGGCATGTAATTTAAGAATTTCATTTTTCAGGCCTGGAAAGTCATAAAATTATATGCTCGGTCATAGAAAGTGATAGAAAGTTATAATTATAAATCATTGCAGTTGTCAAAGCAAGGATAAAATGAAACAAAGACGAGTTTCTATCAAACAATCGAAAGTTTGCGGGCAGAGGACGTTAATTTATTCAAATTTTATCTCAGAGAATATCCTAAAACAAGGATAGTTTTTTAAAGTTTTTTCACGTGACAGCTAAACTTAAGGTCATGGAAAGCTAGAAAAGGTCATGGAAAAAGTCATGGAAGGTCATGGAATTTGAAGAGCTTAAAAGAGTACGAACTCTGAATAAGTTCAGTTAATCATTTTATACCATGGAGTATGAAACGCTACAAGTAAAGAATGCGTAAAATTATATTACGTCATAGAAGGGGCAGGGCAAACAACTTCAACACAGGCCATTTTACGAATGCGGGGGGCCATTTTCATATCCATTGTTTCGTATATCTATTATGGGATTCTGAGGGGGCAACCTAGTTTGCATTTGCCCCCTTAGAATACCATAGTAGCTATTTGAAACAGTGGGTTTCAAAATGGCCACCGTATCCGTAAAATGGCCTATTTGCTTCAACATCAGGATGTCAGTTTTTCATGCGTCTGTCCTGTTATTGATCATGAATTGCGTCATCATTGTCAAAGTAGCTGTGGATCCACGAGGCGCTAGCCGAGTGGATCCGCAGACTACTTTGACAATGTTATGACGCAATTCATGAGAAACTTCAATCTGACGCGAGCAATATCGCGTCATTATCGCATAACGTATAAATTTATGTGTCTGTCCGCTTATTGACAAAAAAAAATAGCCAATGAACGCGCGAGAGTTTTTGCAGTCATCGTAGAATCTATTTTGCTGAACATGTCGAAACCGTTTGCCACCCCTTTTAAACCGTGTTAAAGCATGTTGCATGGATGTTGAATGAGTTTAAAAGCGTTTAAACTTTGCTTCAACAACCATTCAACATTTCTTTTGTTATCGCGAATGTTGAACAAAGTTGAAGCCTTCAACATTGTTTGGTATACGCGTGGGCTCTAATCGATCTCTCATTGACGTATTCATGTCCGTATCCATAGTAACAACCGCGTCTCCAGCCTGGGACTGAATACAAGGCTTCTCTTGAAGCTTTGTTGAATCAAATGTTGATCAGATGTGTTGAAGTCGTCAAGATCGTTTAACATCGTTCAATCAACGGCTTTCAACAAAATCGAACGGTTGTTGAAGCAAATTTTGAAGCCATTTGTCCTCAGACCACAAATTTAAAGTTTATTTCTTTGCAGGTGCTCCCACTCCGATACCCTCATCCACAGAGTCTGTAAACACACATATTCTACCCTCAGATCTACCAAAAATTCAAAAAGCAGAAGGAGGTAGGTTTTCTTTTTTTTCTGTCCTTATTTAAGAGGAAGTAAACCTCGAAAGCTTTTTCCTAGAGTGAGATATCTTTACTTGTACGGAAAATTGTCGTTTGCTTCTCGAAATTTCTCATTTTGTGATTACCGAATGTCGCTGTTAAAAGTTACCAAAGCTAGATCATACGTTTCACCAAGGACCGATTTGGAGAGAAGCATAAGTGTATTCGGAGATGACGTTGAAAAATTCCTTTGTGATTTTTGCAGACGTGTATGATGAGCGTTGTGTTAAAGCTTTCAAAATTGAAGATTGACATTCCTTTGCCCAAGTACAGAAAACGCAAAGTGTTGTTAACTGACTAAATCTACAAGGTGAAAGAATAAACGCCCTTTTATTTAAAAAAAACCACTTAACTTGTGCATCCCACAAACTGCAATATTTTGAGGCCCCAAGAGAGTTCATGTCAGGTACTTGATGACAAAAACTGTTAGTAACTGTTTAGTAAGGCCACAATTTGACACCTTTTTTGAGACAGAGGCGTTAAAAAACAGGAACAGTCGAGGGGCTGAGTACATTCATTCATTCACTCACTCTCTCACTCACTCACTCACTCAATCACTCACTCACTCACTCACTCACTCACTCACTCGCTCACTCGCTCACAGATATCAATTTAAAATTTTAAAAAATTATCGAATGACTAGGTGAGAGAACTTAAATAAGAACCCAGTTGACCAATAAGGCCATAAGAGCGGAGAGAAAGCAAGATATGCAAAAAGAACTAAACATAACTAATTTGTTTCTTTTCTTCAGTTATTCGTTTCTGCTGCTTGTGTGCTCTGGATGCTACTTTTATAAAAACTGAATTTTCTTTTTTTGAAGCGATCTTTTGCCTTTAATTGGGAACAGGGATGGTGCAGTGAGAGACCTCGTCTCCCACAAATGTGTTCCAGGATCGACTCCCAGACTCGGCGTCATATGTTGGTTGACAAAAATTTGGTTTTATCAACGGAGTTGATAATGTAAATTGGCCACCGTACAGAGATTCTAAAAGCTGACGTTTCGAGCGTTAGCCCTTCGTCAGAGCGAATTTACATTATCAACTCCGTTGATAAAACCAAATTTTTGTATACTACTTCCCCACCGACGCAGCATCACAGTTTCTTTAGAAACTACCCCTTCATCCATATGTTGGTTGAGTTTGCTATTTCTCTGCTCTGCACTGAGAGTTTTTTTCCCCGGGTACTCCGCTTCTCCCCTCTTCTCAAAAACCGACCTACGATTTGATATGAGTTGAGTTGATTTTATTTGTTTATTTTATTAGCTGTTGTTGTTGTTGTTATTATTATTATTATTATTATTATTATTGTAGGTTGTAATGGCATACCACACGCAGTCAACACAACATTTGGTTATCTTGATGGGTATCACAACACTGGCTTTGTGCGAAGTCCACACCACCGTGACAATTATTATCCCAATAATCTTGTTTGTCGATGGAGCATTCGGGTCGCTCCGGGTTTTCTAATAAAGGTCACAGTTCAACAGGCGGACCTTTCGCAGTCAGGAGGACTGGGAGACACTTTACTAGTGAGTGATGGGGTATCGTTTAAAACTTCCCACGAAAATATGGTACCTTGGGAGTTTTTGTCGACTAGGAATTTTGTGCAAGTTATCTTCACTTCTGATTCAGCGAACTCCGGAAGAGGATTTTATCTGCAATACGAGAGAGGTATTTTTACTGAAACCAGTTATGCATCAATCAAGCGAGTACTCATTTTATTATCGTTTATTCATCCATTCATCTCTGTCTCTGTCAATCTGTTTATTTTATTTCCTTTTTCGAATAGGCACAAGCGAGTTCAATCTCATATAACGCGATGAAGCTACTCTGGCTTAAGAATAATGAATGAAATTTACAAAGTTACGACTGGAGATCCAATGTTTCGACACTTCTGCTTAGTGTCTTTTTATTTAACTTTGAAAGATGCATCCACTAAACTTAAACCGGAATAGTAGCAAACCTACCTTCAATGCTTGTGGTCTAGGTGTTGCGAGTAATGTTTTTCAACGCATGCGCCCCATTCCAAAAATTTTGAGGTCGACTGTGAAGCTGAGAAAAATTGCCATTCTCGTACCAAGAGCCCCATTCTTGAAGTCAGCATCAAGTGTAGCAATATCTGGCTGGTTCCGAACCAGAAAGCTTAAGTTTTCAGTCTTCGACTTTCGATTCTTTTCCACAGTCTCAGAATTTTCAACTATCTTAAATCAGGGGACCCCAATACTACTGCAATTGTTGGAACTAGTTAAAGGTTGTTGTTCTCAAATATAACAGTCGGGCTATTGTGGTCAACGTGTTTTCCAGGCGTCAAAAGCTTGGCAGAGAAAAACACTGATACAGGGGGATGGGCTGTGGATCGCTTGACAAAATTGTTTCTGACTTACGCTACAGTAGCATGTTTTTTGGACTTAAGCTAAAAGGCCTAAAACATGCTGGGACAGCCGGCTCGGTTCCTGATTTCCCGTTTGTCACTATCTTCACTCTGTAATATTAATAATCGCACTAGATCATTTTAAAAAGAGAGACATATGTGGCATGATTCAGAATTGTGTCCAAAAGACGCAGATTTGTGACTAAGACATTAAGACCCTGCTTCTGTAGTTTTGGTCATTTCGGTTTGAATTTCGGGAATATATACAGACCTTAACTTATCTGTTTTGGCAATTGATTTATTTTATTTCGTTCAATTATTGCATGCGGCTTGAAAAAACAGGATTAAATGAAGTTTTAAATGTATGTTGGCTCTTAACCTTGCAAAGACTAGGTTACCAAGGATCTTAAAGACAGCATGGAAATTAAACAGCCTCTTGCTATCCACTTTCAGCAAGCAACCGCTCTCTTCCCTCGCTCTAATGACTGATCATGTATTAGATGCCATCAAAGATTAGAGATTAACTTTTGGTTTCTTACGCTGCAAAGGTGGCTCCGGAATACACAGTTTACTTTATATATGCGCTGCTCTTGCTTGCAAATTCTTGCACAAAAAAAAAAACATTTTTCTTTCAATGGGGACTGATCCTTCACTGCTCTGACACAGCCGAAAGGTTGTTTGGCAAGATGACTGAACCAAAGCAGTGGAAAAAAATCGCCGGATTTCTCCGGAAACAGGGGAGAGGGCCCGACTGTAACATCAGTTCCTGAATTTCTAGGCTTCTATCAATCAAATTCAATGTAAATTTAGGACTATTTTTATCATCAAATGTTAACTTACCGGTACTACCGGTAAGTTAACATTTGATGATAAAAATGTTCTTATTTTTTATTTTTATATTTATTTTCAGGTACTGTTCAAGATTTTACTACGAGTAAGTGATAAAAAGATTTGTCGTAGCGTGACGTTCTTGAAGTGTTCGTCTTTTAAATTGCCTATCTTTGGAAACGTTCGCCCAATGGCCTTAGTTACCCTGTTTCTGTTGTCCCTGGGTGCTTTTTTACTTATTTACTCTTTGAGTTTAAATTACTCGAATCCCCGCCGAAGTGGTACGAATCAGACAACACAGCTAAGCCCCAATTGATAGCGAGCCTTTTTACAGCGTCAGAGCAAATCACGGAAAACTCCGTGCCTTACTCTCTTTCGAATTGTATTCAAGTTTCTTCCAGTTTAGGAGCAAAGGTTGTAAGATGGGTAAGCGGTTTGTAGGGCTTCTCCGAGAAGGCTTCAACGAAGTCTACCTTTTGTTCACATAGCAGTTGGAACTCTACTGATTCTGTTTGTTTTATCAAACGAGTTGATAAAGGTCGAATAACCACCGTGAAAGATTTGGAAAGCTGACCTTTCGAGCGTTAGCCCTTCGTCGGAGCGAATGAAACGTCAGTTTTCCAAATCTTTCATGGTGGTTATACGACCTTTATCAACTCGTTTGATGAAATAAATTTCTGTTTCAATCTGCCACCGACGCAGCACCACAGTTTCTTTAGAAACTAAAATTTTGATTCTGTTTGTGTCTGTCTCGGTTAAGACTAAACGAATCTTTATGACTAGCAAAATACGTTTGTGTAAAGAACACATTCCGAAAACTTGGAAGCTATCTTTGGAATCAACACTCGTTATTGTCTGGGTACGACTTTGGAGTTGGTCGATGTTTGCGCCAAAACAAAAACCTACGTGCTTACGTGTTCTGGAAATACCAAGGACGCTTTGAAATTAGCAAAAAGTTTCGAAAAAAATTCCCAGGCTTTCCATTCGACCAAATTGTTGTTTATGTATTTTTGTTTTCGGTCTTGTGCAAACTTGTGCTCGTTCAATTGGACATGCCGAATTTTGAATTTGTTTACTGGGAAGCATCCGAGTCAAACTGCACTGTTGCGTTGCGTTCTGTTGTCATAGGGTATTGTTCCGTTCATACCAGAAATGGAAATAGATAAATAAAAAAGAGATAAATAAAACAGGTAAACTTGCTACTTTATGCGTTCTATTCCAGAAATGTCTGAAGAGAATTTGCCCCAACTTTCTATTTTTATGCGATAGTAGAATCTCGAACTTTGCTGATGTTGCTGTGTTTTCAATGGGAGCCTCCACTCCAAAAGGAAGAAAACTAAACCGCAGGAAATAATCTTAACAATCAAATTTGTTTAATATTTTTTCTCAATGAAGTCGTTTATATCCGAAAGGAATGAATCTGAAAGAGCTTCTTTTGTTTTCAAGTCGCCACATCTTGTTTCAAACTGATTCTTTCAGAACAATAGGGCAACCTTAACACGTCACGGCTATTCAAGAATGGTATCACCCGGGTAAATGAAAGCGAAAATATGCAATTCTAAAACTGATTTTTAAAATGAATAAAGTTGATTGTGACGAGTTTCTTCAGCACGAGTGGAGGTTTCTTAACAGGAACAATGAGTTACATTAACTCCAAAAATTACTTTGGTTTTTGCTTGTTATTTAGGGAAAGTCAACACTATTGAACCAAGTAAGTGTTTCTTTTTTTGGGGATTTTTCCACCTTTGCCATCATCAAGGGTAAAATGTGCAATCTTTGTCGAACCTCTTGATTATTCGGAGTGCTTATCTTGGATAATTCGAAGTGCGATTGAATATAATGATAATCCGTATCTTGTGTCCAGAAATTGAAATAATAGACCTTTTTACCGATACGGCGGCCATTTTGATTTCTATTGTTTCGAAAGACATTATGGGATGCCCAGGGGGCAAATTAATATATATTTGCCCCCTGGGCATCCCATAATGGCTATTCGAAACAATAGAAATCAAAATGGCCGCCGTATCGGTAAAAAGGTCTATTAGATACGCGCCCGCTTTTGATGCTCAAAACGAAGTGTCCTGTTAATATCAACCGGGAAGAAAATTTTAACACCGTATCCCTCAAAAGCACGCGGCCTTAGGTGTTGTTTCCAAACTCCCTGCAGTATTTCCCTCGCCAAAACTCAACAGATCATTCCGTGTCTACAACATTTCCTGTTACTGAATGAACATTCAAGAAGACCCGACAAGCTCTGACCTCGACTCTGCCATGTTGAATTCCAAAATAAGGCCGCGCGCGGTTGTGGGATACGGCGTTAAAATTTTTCTCCCCAGTTCTCCGAATTACGTCATCAGATCACCTGGAAGTAAATACAGCTGTTGTTTACCTTTACTTAAGGACCGGAGTTTAGGGGACAGTTTGTGACATCACTGTATTCCGAGACGCGAGTAATGTTGACGTAGTGAAGTAAAGCTGTGTGACACGGAGTTATTAAAATCAGCGTGCATCTAAATACCTGCATTGTTGGACATATTTGATTTGACCACGAAGTTGAGAGACTGTAAACTCTCAACAGAAATCTTTGGAAACTGAGAGATAAGCCGACCCAAAAAAAGCTAGCTTTTGCCGCTGCAAGTTATCATGATGATGATAATGATGATGATCATGATCATGATGTTATGATGATCATTATTATTATTATTATTATTATTATTATTATTATTATTATTATTATTATTATTATTATTAGATGCAACTGCTTAAGTTGCTTACTTTGATGATTATTCCAGTTTCAAAAGTTATTTTAGCATTGTTTTTAATCTTAACACGGGGCTTATGTCCAAAAATGCACCTAATTAAATGCACACCCAATTTTGACATCCAACATGAAGTGTCCCTTTAAGTCTAAGCCTTGACGACCTATTTCTAACAATAAGGTAAGGGTAACTGTAGCTGTTTATGTTTACTTGACAAGCTTTACTTGGGGAACACTTTGTGACATTAATTGTTTATATTCCGAAACACAAGTGATGTTGACGTTGGGGAAATGAGCAAAGGGGACACTTCGTGACGCTTATTGACGTGGCAGACCACGGTCCGGCATAGCAATTTCTAAACTACCCACTTTTGTCACAGTCTCTGCGTGTTTACCCCATCCAAACATCAGAGCTCATATAATTGCAATATACTGCAGACAATGATTTGTGAGAAAAGGATCGAGTCTCCAGTGAGAGAAATTACAACTTTGAGGAATGAGATGAGCTCTTTGAGCTAGCCTGACCTTTGTGAACTTTAAGAATAAAGATAGCGAAATAAGTATTCATCTGATATTTGTTGGACAAACGCACCATGTAGGGCTTTCTCCTTCCAGTTTTTAACTTTCTCGTCTTTCCTTTTCCTCTCATAGTCCTGCAGACTCTCTTCTTCAACAATCACTTTCTCCTTCAACGCAGCTTGAAGCATCCACTCTGTGCTCTCTCTCTTAGGTAGCCATGAAGGGATTTGCTCTCCCTCCTTCTGACACACTCCTCGATGCCGATCAGTCCTCTTCCCCCTTCCTTTCTCGGCAGGTACAGCTTCGCAATATTACACCTGGGGTGCAGACAGCCATTCATTACCAAGATCTTCCTAGTTCTTCTATCCATGTTGGCTACCTCCTCCATTGTCCTGTCCACAATCACCGCACTCTAGCGTACTACACCTACATCCCAGTTATTGATGCCACCGATCAAATTTCCTCCATTGAGTTTTGATCTACACAACTTGACTCTTCTGATATACTCCGATGTTATCTTGCCTTTCATCTTGGTGTTGAGAGTCTGGTCCAACTGTAAGATGCCAAGATATTTGTAGCCTTCCCCTTCTATTTCCCCGATATGCTGGTCGTCGCGTAGTTCTATTCCCCTACTGCCAACTTGTCTTCCCTTTCTCATTTCCAGGACAGCACACTTGTCTAGCCTAGAAGATCCTTAGTTCTTGAACAAGTGAGTCTAGTTGATCTTTGCTAGCTCCGTACAGCTTCAGATCATCCATGAATAGTAGATGGTTAATGGGCTTCATGTCCTTTGCCAGTTTGTATCTAGCTCTCATTTTTCTTAGTACTAGGGTCAAGGGTAACATGATCACTATAAACAGTAGTGGTGACAAGGAGTCACCTTGAAAAATTGCTCTCCTAATGTCCACCTGCCCGAGAGCCATTCCTCCTGATGTCAGTACTGTCTTCCAGTTCACCTTGTTGTTGCTGATTATAGAGATCATATTCTTGGCAGCCCCAACCATCTCCAGACATTTCAGGATCCATGAATGCGGCACCATATCATATGCCTTCTTGTAGTCTATTCAAGCCATTGATAAGTTCAACCTTCTCCGGCAGTTCTTCAGGATTGCCTTGTCCACAAGCAATTGATCTTTACTTCCTCGAGATCCCTTCTTGCACCCCTTCTGTTCATCTGTTAGCAGTTCGTTCCTTTCCAAGTGGTGGTATAGCTTCTCTCCCATAACTCCTTTCAAGAGCTTCCACATCAATAGGGCGGTAGTTGCTGGCCCGGGCACCCTTCGCTGTGTCCTTTTGTATCAAAACTATTCTTCCACTGACCATCCACCCTGGTACATTCCCTTGACATATACAGTCTTGCAAGCATTCTTGCAATCTAGAGTGCAATCCTGTCAGTTTCTTAAACCAGAACCCCTGAACAAGATCGCGGCCGGCTGCCTTCCAGTTTGCCATCTTGCTCACTCCATTTCTAATATCCTTCACAGTGATGCTGATATCTTCTTGCACCTCTGTTGTACTGAGCTCCACCTCTACATCCTCTAACCAAGATGCTGCCTCATTGTGACCGACTTCCTCCGACCAGATCTCGCTCCAGAAGGAGGTTGCCTCTGTGGGATCAGGTAACACCGTTTCTCCTCGTTCCTTTCCATGTAGTGTTTTGTACAACAGCTTCTGATTGGTTCTAAACAGGTGGTTCTGTTTGAACTGTTGACCTCTCTCGTCGTATCTTTTGATCTTAACTCCACCTGCCTTCATCTTCTGTTTCAACATGCCTGAGACATACAAAGTGCCCCTTTCCTCAAGATGATATTTTCTGTTGAACCTTTCCCTCTCTATTTATTTCAGTCTCATGTTTCCTCTTCGGACTTCCGCAATCTTGCTCAGGTCTTCTCGCCAAGTTTCGATATTTCCCATAATCCTTCTCTTCTAGAATGGCTCTTCATCTCTTCTCCCTTTCCTCCCTTTTATCATTCCCATTCGTTCTGTAGTAACATATGCAGCTGCACACATTAAAGAATTCAGTTCAGTGATGTTGTGTGTCTGAATCCTTTTGACGGCTTCATTGATTTTTCCAACTTCTGCTTTCAGCTTCGTTCTTTCGCATGACTTCAGTGATGGTAATCCTATTCTCTGTTCTAGTTGTATAATTTCTAGGATCCTGTCGCAAACGGCTTCCAGTTCTGGGCTGATCTCTTCTTGTAATTCTTCAGCAGTGAAAACTCTGGGTTCCTCTTCACGTTGGTGTTCTTCTTGGGTATCAGATGTTGTTGCATGGTCTGGTGCATCTGGTGAGAAGCTCCGTAGTTTCAGTCTCCTGATATTCATAGTCTGGTGTATCTTTGGCATAGAGCTCTGTAGTGTCAATCTCCTGATGTTCATGTCTTACTCGTATGGCTATTTCCTCTTGCTCCACAGTCTCTAGCCACTTCTTG
>NC_090869.1:50137537-50170037 GCF_036669935.1 Montipora foliosa | reverse complement strand
TCTTATGATTAGATTGAGCGTCGTGATTAGTGTTAACGGCAAATGACAGAGGTATGTTTGTCATAAGCTCGATTAGTGAGTGTAACGAGCGTGTGATGACCAGAGGTCAAATAGGTCGCATTTAGCTTGGACAAACAGCATATTTCAAGCACATTTTTGGCATTAACTCTGAGGTGAGCTCTTTATTGGCACAAAACAAACGGCGGAAAGATTACGTATTAGGGAGTTTGGAAACGTCGACTGCTGCGGCAACGGATTTGAAGTAAAGAGTGAGACTGAAAGATTCACCGTAGTGTGTCCACGTTGTCGTCAAAACCTTAAATTTGGTCATTTCATTTCACGTAGTAGTTTTTCCGAGTATGGGAGAGAAAGGTACAAAAAAGCGTGATGCACGTGCAGCACGATCATTTTGGTTCTTGTAACCAATAATATTACTGCTTTTTGGCGTTGTCGTTCCATACCAATCCAGTTTTAGGACAGTTCGCTCATATTGAATAATATAAACAAGATGGAACAATCATGAAATACTTAGAAAAGTTCAAACTTATATTTTGAAGTGACATTTTCGTCGCCGTAGCCGTCGTGGTTTCTTAAACTCCATATTGTTACAGTGACTACCGCAAAAATGAGAGACAAAATCGGTAGATCAATTTTAACGAAAATTTCTCTGTAGATACTTGACGGATAAATGGATTCTTCTCATTACGATATGATATTCATCACAAAACCCTTTCTTTGTGTGGAAGAGGTTTCGCTACACATACATAAGAAGCACCAGTAGATCTCGAAGGGTGGTTTTAATTTCCAGCTTTCAAAGATATGTTCGAAAACGAAGTGGAGGAATTGTAGAAACTCAAAAAGAGGTCGGGTTATCCGAAAGAAAATTTAGAAATCAGACAATAAGTCTGAAAAGAAAGAAATTGGACTTGGAAAGTGGAAATTGGAAATCTGCAGCTGTTTTTTCTTGGTGACATAGCTCGGTTTGCCGGTTAAAGACTACGAAAACAGATCAAATTTGCAAACATTTTTAGCCTAAACATATTACATCAGATGTATGGTGTGCTGTTGTTTTATTTTAATTTTTTTTTGCTCGTTGTTTTATGGATCACTGATTCCGATTCCGGTTGGTAAACTTGTCACACTAGGCATGATAGGAGGCTGCAAAATTTTCAATAGACAAGTTGTAATTGTATGAATTAAACTTTTTTGTCATCTAAACAATGGTATATTTTCCATGACTTCTTACAGCTTTAATTCCGTCCACACTACTCGGAATAAAGGTTTATATGATGGTCACATCATTAATCTGTGGCGTCACGCAACGCTTTTAAGCTTTCATTAACGGCTTTGTGGCGGCCTGTTGGCGGTTCGGGGAGAGGGTGGGTGGAGGTTCTTTCTCTGTTTGAAAAGGTAGATCTTAAAGTTTCGAACAAAGCAGGAAATCATGACATGGAGACTGCAATTCCCATATCTCTTCTTGGAGTTAGCGTTTTCTCAGAGTTTGAATCTTTTAGGCCTGACCAAACGCTCGCAACATTTCAACGCAACTTCTTGCAACATTGTCGGATGATGTTGCGACATGCCTTGAACGGGCTGGCCAAACGCAACGTGTCGATGTGTATGTGCCCCAGACTCTGTTGTGCAACAAAGTGGACATAGCGGGCACTCCCTAGTGCAACGATGTTACGTGAATGTGGCCAAACGAGTACAACATCATGCAGCATCCAAAATGTTGCACGAAAAATGTGATCGTTTTCAAATTTGATCCAACATGATCCAACATGTTGTAATATATCGTAACGTATTACAACAGGGCACAGGCGCCCCAAGCTCAGTGCGAGAGAAAGCAAACAACTAACATAAGGATTTTTATGGGAATCCCGATAAATGAGCTGAGAAGATACTTTTACGAAATAATTCTCAATTAAAAAGCCTAAGCTTATTGCCCTTGTGGGTCGCTTCCTTCCTGTGTGGTTTTTTTTCCAGATTTGACGACAATTGAGCCATTATCAGTTCCAACGGTCATAGTAAAATACGAAGGCTGAACAATGAATTCTCAGTAGCCCACCAAATTGGGTCAAATATTCCTGGAGAAAATGTTCCCACGGTTAAAATTCCACGGTATAATTCAAGGGGAAAGGTTTTTCTTTAATTTCAATCCCCTAGCCGCGCAATCGAAGCCCTGCCAGCGAGGTCAGGCAGCTGTTAGTGTCCCAAACGAAACGATAAAACGATGGAAAACAACCTCGCACACTTTGAACACAACACGGCGACCGTTGAGTTCGGTTTGGCAACGAGTCTTTGTTTGTGGCTTGGTAACGAGTCTTTTTTTGTTTGCTGACCTGCAGATTAGGAAGAAAGGGTGATGCAAATGGCCCAGCAACCCTATTCAAAGGAACCTCGGCTCGTTTAAACGGTTTCAACATTTGACCAACATTCGTTCAACAAAAGTTAAACGGGTGTTGGGAAAATGTTGGACGCAAAAACAAATTCGTGCTGAGGCCGTTCAAACGGTTCCAACATTGCGCCAACAAAAGAACTAACACTTTCGCGAAATTTGATTGTGAGGAACTAAGACTCTCTCTTGTCCAGATAAACGACGTACCGCCATATTGATTTGGCGATCATGAAGCATGCGTGTGTTCTACATTTGTTGAACAGAGTGGCCATCCAACTCACCATACCCCGTCTTCGTCATTTATTCCGAAGCCGTGCGCGCGTGAGACATGTAATACTCAGTGACCGAAGATTAAAATGCAATTAAAAATCGAGTAAGCTTGAAACAAATTATGTTAGAAATATTGAGCAATATCTCCAAACTCCGCTCGGTGACCCAACCTGAGTTTTTTGGCACACCTGTAAGTGAATCTATCATGTAATCAGTTATGAGCTAGTACTAACGAGGCTTGTGACGTTCTTAACCCGTGGACAAAGTCCCACCTCCTCTTCTTTTGATATTCGTTTTGCTTGCGATTGTTGCCTTGAATAAAAATGAGGAAAAAACTACCCTGGGATTTGTCAACTTGCATGGCATAAAAAGTACCTGGAACGGATAAAAATTGCCGCCTTTTATCAGGCTAAAGGAAAGCTACAAATACCTTACACCAAGTCTTTGGCCTTTCCCTCTTTCCCTGTCTTTTGGCATGCATCAATCCAAGGGAATAAATTAAAGCAATATAAACTAAGAAAGACATCGGTGTCACCTCTTTGTGCTCCACGATTCGTTTGAGTTTCTTATTCTGGAATTTCAGATGGTTTCAGGCTAAACCGTCAGCAACACTGCCAGACCCAAGTAAACGGCTTATCACTTAAAGTGCCCCGCGTATGACAAAAAGTCAATTCTTATGTTTCCTTGGATTTCAAAACTATGTTAACTAAAATCTAAGCTACCAAAGTCTTAAGCCTTGATTTGAAAAAGACACCAGTTTATTTTAACTGGAATTTTCCTATTTAATGGTCCGCTGTTACTAACTTTAAGATCTTGAAAGCTCATTTACACAGAGCGATTTTATCGCGCGACAAGAGCTGCGATCGAACGGCGATTTTACGGCGACAGCAAATCGCGCGTGTGAACAGCCGGCGATTTCACTGCGATTTGTAGCGCGACCGATCGCAGTCTTGTCGCCGCAAATTCGAACATGCTCGAAATTTAGTGCAACTTTGCTGCGATTTTATCGCAGCTCTTGTCGCGCGATAAAATCGCTCTGTGTAAACGAGCCTTGAGAGAGAGCTGGATCGCGGAGAAAATGACGTCACAGACTCACCAATTTAAGAATGCAATGCGTATATACGCCGCGGAATTAACATGCAGCACGGGAGTTTTGGCCTTTCAGACTTTTAAACTCGCGTTTTGCATCTATATAAGCTGCATTCACTCGCTGAAATTTTAAGCTAGTGAGCCTTTGACGTCACTTTTCCCTGGATCCAACCCTCTGAGGTCCAATCGGTCAGTTTTGAACGTGAGTAATGGAGGACCGTGAAATCCAAAACTTACACTCAAAATAAATGGCTTTTCGATAAAAATCAAAGCTCAAAATTTTACCAGTCAGGTTTTAAGCAAACATTTTTTCAAAATCTGAAGAAAAAAAAGGAAGTGATTTTTTTTTTTCAATCACAGGGGCACTTTAACGGGCTTCCCTATAAGAGGAAGGGGATTTGAAGAACAGACAACAAAAATGTAACAGTTCTTTATTAGTCGAAAACGTACACCTTTAACAATATTTTTGCTACGAAATGGATGTAAAATGGATACTTCGGTCGTTAAAGGATTAATTAAAGTAAAGATGTCAAGCCACATCCAAACCAACGAGTTTCATGGGGTCATTTTTTGTGACAAGTTTAATTTATGCAAAGTGTTTTCCTAAACGTTGGTGCGCCAACTTTTACATGCGACGAATATTCACCATAAGAATATTTCCTCGTGCATGACTTTAAAATACTCGTCTTGGTTTCGTGAATCTCTGCTGCTCAGTGGCTCTCGCTCTTCCGCTATCCACACCGAGCAAAGCCTAAGATACTTGTGACAGAAATTACCATGTAAATTGAGGCTAACAATGGAAAATTTGCGTACATTAAGGCGGGCCCACTTGTTACACCGCCATCATTGCCATTGGGAGGAAAATTAGGGAGAAATCTTGGCATGCAAACTGACCGAGAGTCGACATAGTTTTCGTTGAAGAATGACTCTATAATTGAAACTAGTTGTTGTGGGACTTAAGAAGGAGCAACCAATTCACAGAAATGAAAGGTCTCAAAGTCTGCGTTGAGCATCGAAACAAACAGTCTTTTCAACTTGCTTTAGTTGTGGAAGATATTATGATTAAGTTGAGGAACAAGTTTGACCTATTTGAAAAGTCCCAAACCAAGAGTTTCAACCATAGAAATCTCCAACCTTTCGTCAAGAATACTAAGTAATATTCCAAATATTAATTAAGGATATCTCAAGGTAGATTATATTACTATAATTCAATTCTCTTGATTCATCTTCAATTTTATACAATTAAATTGCTGCGTGGAATCGTGTGTATACAATACAATGTTATTTCTTAATGTTCAAATACGTGATTACGATCGGTAGGTTAATTCCAAATGCTGCGATCGATTTACTGGAAGATTAGAAGTCCGCTCAAATGGGAGCCCTTTTCAGTTAACGTCTGCTTCTGTTTCACCAGACGTGAATTTATTAGTGATAGTAATGAATTTTACTCTTCACATCGTGGATGGAAATTCATGGCGTCACTCTTGGTCTAACTTTCATAAGGACGCTGCAGTAACGGAATAAGTGATGTGATACAATTTTAAGATACAGTTGGTATTTCCTATTTACTCGGAGGTACTTAAACGTATCTTACGCATAGTCTACAGTGACAGTGCAGGGAGCCTTGATCACATGACAACCCTTCGTTCGTAATATTCCGTTTTAATTCGATTTCTGAAATTCGTCTATCCGCTACCAATTTGATGAGGCGTTACTCACTCGTCCTATCAAACAATATTTTGGAGAAGGCATGCCATCTTTGTGTCCTTTCTCTGGTCGCTATATAGTACAAAATGCAGAGAATAACTAAAGTATTTATTTGTGGCAGTAGATTTCCACATCAGCTATTTCCGCTATATTATACAGAACTCTGTCTGCGTGATAGTTGGCGCGGCCAAGGGTGCTGTCCTTCGTGAAGACTTCGTCGAATGCCTGTAAAAAAAAATGGAAAAGCTTTCAAAAAATACGTTTAAAGAGCCTCGATGGAAAATCACGGAGTCCCTTCCCTGACTTCTTATTGTAAATGCTTGACCAAAACAACTGGGGCCCCTCTTTCCGAAAAGTGTGTTGGTTATCAATAAACGCCTTACGTTATTCGTGGAGATGGAGCCTGTGGTTTTTCGTCCTTTTGTGGATAAAGAAGAGAAGTCTAACCATAAACAGATGACAACTTGGTCTAAGGTTTCTGTGTATGTTGCACCCGGTTTACGCAATTATTAACGTGACATGAGCATAAACGTGATAAGGATCAGAAAACGTAAACGATTCCTTTTTCTAATGCATTTGCTGTTTTTTTAGCTCTCATGGGAAATACTGCTACAACGCTAAAGCCTTGTTTACACTGTGACAAAAGCATAAGCAAAAGCATAAACATAAGAATAAGTATAAACAGAGTAAGCGGGAATGAAATAATCATAAGCCTAGGAATACGAAAAAGGAATCGTTTACGTTTTCTTATGCTCATGTCACGGTAATTATTGTGTAAACCGGGTGCATCATACACAGAAAGCTATAAGACCGAGTTGTCAGCTGTTTCTTATGCCAGCGGATATCCAAGTTCATGATAGTGCTAAAAATGGCGTCCAAAGGTAATGTTTTTTACAAGAAACTTGCTGAGGCGGTTCGCAAGTATCCCTGCCTTTACCACAAATCGTTTGATGAAGTATCCCGAAATAGTAAAATTCCCGGTCCGCTAGTTGCAGTTCCCATACCAGATTATGAAAGTCTCCTTGTTCTTTCCTCTTTCGGAAAATATCCCGTACCCAACAGCTCCCACTCTCTCACCGTTCTCTCTCTTGTCGACGTCGTCTTCTTCTACGTAGTGACGTAGCAGGTATGGATTCTTCATCCTCCATTTTGGAAACGTAGATCGTCCCATTCTCCACCGAGTCTTTGCTGGAGCTAACTGTTCTTGCGCATGTCACTTCTCTTACGCTTATGCAACAAGTGTGAACTTCGTTATGCTTATGCTTATGAAGCAGTGTAAACCAGGCTTAATAAAACCGAGGATTTGGCAACTCACCGCTTTAATTTGCCTGACTCCTTGCATTACTGTCACAGCTTTCTTAGCTGCCTTTGAGGGCAGAGATGAACTCTCAAACAAACCGTCAAATGCACGGAACAGATTACCCAAGAACCTTTGTACACCTTCTCCACCGAGTGACGTAATTCTGCTGTCCATGGCTTTGACCCAGGCCTTTACACTGATTGATTCCTGGTGTTTCAGTTCCTCTTCGCATTTTTTGCTCCATTTCTTGACACCTTCGACAGGGAAAAATGGCGTTAATAAATAGTACGCCCGCCCCAATGAATTTCTCCCTTTATTTAACGTTATCTAGGACCAAAAAGCTAACCTTTTATTAACAGTGAGAATGATGATGATGATGATGATGATGATGATGATGATGATGATACGTTGTGAGAGTAGCCCCACTTCCAATAGGGAAATGTTTGCCAGGGCCCTTCTCAACAAGTTTTAACCGCGATAAATGATTTCCAAGAACGAGGGTTGTCCAATACACACGAACTGAGTCGGGTCGACTTTTTGGTGAAGACGACCCGTCAAGCGGAAGTCGGGTCGTGGTGTTTGCGAAAGTAAAGTAACAGGAAGTTGCTATTTGAAAGAAGGTGCGAGGAACTTTCTGAAAATGGTGACGGTTCGTGACGACCCGTCTAGTCCATGACGAGCCGTCATGTGAAAAGTCGACCCGATTTTTGGAAATGTCAGGTGGTGAGAGAGTTAGAAAAAAATCGTGTATTTGTGAAGACACTGGAGGCGGTGAGGCCGGCTGAAAATGTTGACGGGTCGTGACGACCCGTCTAGTTCGTGACGAGCCGTCATGTGAAAAGTCGACCCGACTTTTGGAAATGTCAGGTGGTGAGAGACTTAGAAAAAAACATGTATTTGTGAAGACACTGGAGGCGGTGAGGCCGGCTGAAAATGTTGACGGGTCGTGACGACCCGTCTAGTTCGTGACGAGCCGTCATGTGAAAAGTCGACCCGACTTTTGAAAATGTCAGGTGGTGAGAGACTTAGAAAAAAATCGTGTATTTGTGAAGATACTGGAGGCTTTGAGGCCAGCTGAAAATGTTGACGGGTCGTGACGACCCGTGTACTTCGGGACGAGAAGTCATTTGAGTCGGTGATATCAATCCACCGGCCGGGAGACAGTTGTTTCGTTATTCATATTTGTTACTCGTTTGCGATCGTCGCGTAATATTGAAGCGCTAGCCTCTGAGGTGAAACACAAATTAAACATTTTAAAGACACAGGATAGTAAAAAGTACGGCGGCTGTGAGCTTACAATTGTGGCAGGGAAATGAATTTGGCAAAACTGTGTTGTAGGTTTGTTATTGTGTTTGGTCCCGTGAGAGTGATGTTGTAAGGTATCGGTATACCCCAAAATTGATAATTTTGCCATTTTAGTTTTTGATATTTCCAGGTACACCTCATAGAGTTTTTTAATAACAAAAAGTTTGCGAAAAAAGGTTTCTTCTAGACAAAGTTAGAAAGGAAAAACGACTCTATCAATAAATTCTCTAATTAGAAGCTGTCCACAAATGACCATTTCTCAACACTCAAATGCAAATTACATCGAATGAGGCGCACGTTTACAGCGAGTTTTCATCCTTTTTCACTGAAATTTGGCAAGAATGTTGCCCGATAATGTGGCAATAAACCCGTGTCGGGCAGTTTTTATTTGTTGCCTCCTTCGAAAGTGATGAGTATTTAAGAAAAGCTACTGCGTGTCTTATAAAAACTGAAAGTTTAACAGCGAAAAAAAAAAACAAACAAAACAAACCAGACAATTAATCAAAATTTTGTTTCTTGGATCAAGGTGTGAAGAAAACGTAGTTTCCGGTTAAATTCTGACCGGAAACGAACTCAACTTGTGAAACTATATACTTTTGAAAAATGAGGGCTAATTAAGGAAAGGTTTTTATTTCTTGCCTTAAATCAACTAATAATCGGAATCTACAATTCCTAAGCTTCCAGAAAATATATACTTTATTAGGGGTTTTTATGAAACGTGTGACCGTGAAGCATGCAGCGACAACGCGAGGTTGCCGTTTGGGGTATACTGATTTAAAGGAGGTAAAATTGTTATGCTGCGTTCTTCCAACAGATCAGCATCATTCCGTTTTTCATGAAGAGATTAAATCTGATAACGACTTCGACGCGTTTAGGTGATTAATACTGGGCAATAGTTTTGAAGTTCTTTATTTGCTTTTGTCTGTTCAGTCTGTTTTTTAGCAATAGTGCTGGTTTACGGTTTATTTGTGGATTTTCTGCAACGTGAATGCATAATTTCTTGACGCCGGACGTGGGGTGGAAAATGCGGGCCGTTGTTTGTACATTTTTTGGGCGTAAGAGTTTTAATGAGTGCTGGTGTGGAAGGGGTTTTTTCAACGTAACTCTTAGAATTCGTACATGATAGAGTAAGGTAGTAGAATTTTAAGTCTGACTTTCCAAATTAAAGATAGAACCGCAAATCATTAGGATACCGTGTTGGTGCTGGTGACTTTGTTAAGCTGAAAGCAACTAAAAATGCTGCTATAATCGTCACTTTGTTCTCAGATAGGAAGTAATGATTTTGCAAATATCATTGCTTCTAGATCTGTGTGAATTAAGGATGGAGTTTTTGGGAAAGAATTTGCCCAGCATTTTTGTTTCCGTGTTAGCAGCCACTTTCTCGTTGCAGTATCATAGGAGTTGTCGTTCTTTAAATTAATAAATTAATAAACAGTAACTGTTTTCAAGTTAAGCTATGATCCTCGCATTTATGAACGATCATTATCCCTGTTTCTGAACAGCATGTTGTCTGGGTATTAATTTCGCTACGAACGAACGAACCATTCACCATTTTTTGATGCTTTTAGGAAGCTTGCTGCGATTTTTGCTACGCTTGGATGTTTGGAGGAAGTGTACGGCAATTTCGCGACGCTTTAAGAACGAAGCATTCAACATTTCGGAGCGCTATTACCGTCAGTCATTATTACTGTTTCTGAACAACATGGTATAAGGATATTAAGGACACATTCGCAACATTTGTGAATGCTATTCTGGACGATTTTTATACTTTTCTATGCCTATACCATATTTCAGTCGCTGCTCTTTGAGAACGAAGCATACGACATTTTTGAGCAGCAAAGCCTCCTTTGTTCATCGAAGTTTTTCGTTCTCTCACCACCTGACACTTCCATGGCTTCGCTTTAAGAACGAGACATTCAACATTTCGGAGCGCTAGCTATTACAGTCAGTCATTATCTCTGTTTCTGAACAGCAGTTGTCAGGTTATTAAGGACACATTCGCAACATTGTGATTGCTGTTGTGGACGATGTTTATAATTTTCTATGCGTATATCGATATTTTAGTCACTATATGTTTTGAGGAAGTGTCCGGTGATTTCGCGACGCTTTAAGAACGAAGCATTCAACATTTCGGAGCGCTATTACAGTCAATCAGTATTGCTGTTTCTGGACAACATGGTTTAAGGATATTAAGGACACATTCGCAACATTTGTGAATGCTATTCTGGTCGATTTTTATAGTTTTCTATGCGTATATCCATATTTTAGTCGCTACTCTTTGAGAACGAAGCATACAACATTTTTGAGCAGCAAAGCCTCCGTTGTTCATCGAAGTTCTTCGTTCTCTCACCACCTGACACTTCCATAGCTACGCTTTAAGAACGAGTCATTCAACATTTCGGAGCGCTATTACAGTCAGTCATTATTTCTGTTTCTGAACGGCGTGTTGTCAGGGTATTAAGGACGCATTCGCAACATTTGTGATTGCTGTTGTGGACGATGTTTATAATTTTCTATGCGTATATCGATATTTTCGTTACTATATGTTTTGAGGAAGTGTCCAGTGATTTCGCGACGCTTTAAGAACGAAGCATTCAACATTTCGGAGCGCTATTACAGTCAATCAGTATTGCTGTTTCTGGACAACATGGTATAAGGATATTAAGGACACATTCGCAACATTTGTGAATGCTATTCTGGTCGATTTTTATAGTTTTCTATGCGTATATCCATATTTTAGTCGCTACTCTTTGAAAACGAAGCATACAACATTTTTGAGCAGCAAAGCCTCCGTTGTTCATCGAAGTTCTTCGTTCTCTCACCACCTGACACTTCCATAGCTACGCTTTAAGAACGAGTCATTCAACATTTCGGAGCGCTATTACAGTCAGTCATTATTTCTGTTTCTGAACGGCGTGTTGTCAGGGTATTAAGGACACATATTCGCAATATTTGTGAATGCTATTCGGGTCGATGTTTATAATTTTCTACGCGTATATCGATATTTTAGTGGCTACTCTTTGAGAACGAAGCATACAACATTTTTGAGCAGCACAGCCTCCTTTGTTCATCGAAGTTTTTCTTTCTCTCACCACCTGACACTTCCAAAAGTCGGGTCGACTTTTCAAATGACGGGTCGTCACGACCTGATCGGATCGTCACGATCCGTCGAGATAGTTGAAGCTGCCTCAGGCAGTTCGACTTCCGGCAGTAAATCTTACTTCCTTTTTAAACTTCACGACCCGACATCCGGTGAGTCGGGCCGTCAACAGAAATTGACGACCCGACTCAGTTCATGTATATTGGACATGTGTGCCAAGAACAACACCACACCTTAGCCAGATGTAAAAGCGTGATATGGTATGTTATTAGATTATTGCGTTTAGAGCGTTCTAATTTGTTCACTCAATCTCGGTTATCAGCTCATATACCGTATGACCTAATATGAAAAATGATTCAAGGGTTGCCAACCTGAACAATTTGTGCGAGAAGCGAAATTTCCCGGGACAACATCTGACACGTTCAGAATTTGATGAAAATTTAACAAAACAATTATTCCATTCACGCTTATAGAGTGTTTTCACGTGAAGTCGCAGCCATCATGTTGGTGCACTCAAACAATGGACCGGCCGCCATCTTGGTGTACCCACCTAATCCTCCGGGAATTGAGCTCTATTATCATGTTAACGTTTCCTTTTGTTTCGGTGAAAAAAACAAGGTTTGTACTGATTGCGTGAGTGAAAACACTCTATTGGATATGAGACTGGTATCCAACGCGTGCTCATGGAATAATTGTTAAATATCCGGTCCATACTAATTGTGTGAAAACTGAACGAGCTGCATTAAGACCGATCTACTACAAGAAAAAGCCGGTTTTGACATGAATTCCAGTTTTTCTGTTAAAATTATTTTTCTACGGCTTGACGGATTAATTTTCTGTTCATTGAATTGCAAATCCCTCCCATTCACATAAATATAAGACCACGAGAAAACCTCGTTCTGACAGGTATGATCTATACATGGCAAGTCTAAATTCAAAACAATATCCGGTGATGAAGATGCGAATATGGAAAGCGCTTTTATGATAACCCACCTTCGCTGACAAACTTGAGACTTCTCTCAATCCTTTCCATTTGGTCTTCTGTACCAGAGACTTGCCTAGCTGATGGGAAAATAAACAACTGAAGCATTAATTGAAGTTCCATTGACAAAAGCCATATATTCAGGTTTTCTATCGAGAGCCATTATTCTTCATGCAAGTAAAACTTTTATCAAAAGCCGAGCTTCAATTTGTGTGTACAGGCATAAACGACCTTGCAATAACACGAATCGTTTCAGACCCAATCGTCTTTGCTTTTTTCACCCCAAGAGCAAAGTAGACAGATAACTATTATAACAATACGATCGAGACAAACTACAACATAGATAAGGAGAAAAATAAACTTTTTGTTTGCCAGAAATCAATTCTTGCTTTTCGGACACAATGATCGAGAAAAGTACCTTAGAACTGTTGAGTTTCTATTGTATTATGATAAGCCAAATTTTTCTTTAAGCCGCAAACGAGAGGGTAAATCTCTCTTATTCAGTGATCATTTTGCTTCAAGACTGCCTAGTATTTGTTTCTTGCTTCCTCTCTTATTGTACACTTGTTTGAGGGGAAATTCAATACAATCGGAAAAACTGACATTCAAAGCATTCGACGAACCAATCAGAGTACTGATGTGCAGCAGATAGGAAACGCAGAAAGCTACCACTAAAAGTTAGGATAGTTTCTGTTGATATCTAGTCGTAAGAATCAAAGTGAGTCGCATCCTCCAGCCAAGTTAAAAATGAAAAAAAAAAATCAGTATGACCAAAAAATGGCCAAAGCAGTCTTTTGAGAGACGACGCCTGGATCTTAAAAACACTGATCTACTTTGACTTCAAAATAGCATGGGTTTTAGTCAGTTATTCGTCGACTTACCCGACAGTTCCAGTTGTTTCGTGACCCGCTTGAGTTTTCTTGTAAAGCGGTCCTTTTCCTTCGCAAACAAATATCGCTCGTACATGTAAGTTCCATACATTTTCTTCACGGTCTTCATCATATCTCTACAGATATCCAAGAGCTGGTGGAAAATCTTGCACCTTCCTGTCTTCGAAACTGTTGGAATCCAACAAATGGCAATTGGTTTGCAATTTTCTTGTTTTGTATTGCAATGCATGGTCAACACCTCGGGGCCTGTAGGCAGAATTTGCCCTTCACACCCTTCCCCAAGAAAAAGCAAAAGAGATATGCAAAGAAGAAGTCCAAGCAAGAATCATCCTCTCATGTTAGGAGCAAAATGTCTTCTTGCAAAAAATGCAAACAAGAGAATTGTTCCTAAAGTGAAAAGATAAGGGATTTCCGATCTTCATATCTAGTCAAATATGAAGTACTCATGGAACAGTGCTTTGGGAATCTGGTAGATGTAAGTGAAAAAAGCATGAGGGATACAAGTGCGATTATTGACGGCCTTGTCTTAGGGAGACCACAAAACTTAAGCTTGCACGCATAGAGCAACAAACCTGGAATTTTCCACTTTCTTTTCAAGTTGTTCATAGTTGGGTGACTGGGTGGTGCAGCCTTCCTCACTTCCTTCAATGGATCATGTTGATGAATTAGATCCCAAAACGGTTCAATGTTCTCCCGTTCATCGCTTGACTCAGCGTCTCTTGTCCTTCGTAATAACCCTCGCCCTCGAAGGAATGTCGTTAGCCTGTCATCGGCTGGTTCTCCATCTGGAAGATAATTCTGCTCCTCGTTGACCAAGCTTCTTTTTTGTTTGGTTGATCCTATATCCGGGAACAGATAATTAGCAAGAAAACGTGCCAAACGTGGTACTAGCTCTTTGTTTAGACATGCGTGGAAAGGAAGTGTTTTGACTTCATCGGAACCCATAACGCTGGCATTGACGCTCATGTTGATACAGCTTGTTGCTAAGGAATCCACAGGGGCCTGAAAGCAGATGCTATGAATCTTAAGTACATTCTCGAGTCCATAGTGCTTGATAGATTTTGATGCTTCGATTCCAATGGTGGAATCTCTGTCGATTAGCGACAGAGCTTTCCCTGCAGCATCCAACACAGCTTTTGTTTTGCCTTTTGAAAATTCAGAGTCGAAAACGGCTTGAGTTATGTTGTCCACTCGTCGTTTTTGATCCAGGTAGATATCCTAAAAACAAGAACAATACGGAAAGACAAACATGCTAAAGATGACGACTTAAACCAAGCACGAGGCTACTATTTGTTAGCGCAGTAACTTTTTCACAATGACAACTGATCTTCTTTGAGGAGCAACAAAGCAGTCCGTCACAACTCAGGCATCATAATCTTATAAAGCCAAGGAGATTAATATCAAGGATGCTGCCTTAAGATGAAATCCAAAGTATTCCACCGAATTCCACCGAACACTGTAAAGTACGCAAATTTACCTCAAATCAACCAGTCAGCCCTATATGGTTAGTTTATAACCCAAATCATCCCTATTAACTACCAATGCATCAATTGAGGTATCGGCATGCAGAAATATTGAAGTAATTTCATGTAATAGTAAATGATAAGATTGGTACTAACTCTTGCGTCCTCAAGGTTTCCACTTGCTACTTTCCTGATGTGATCACAGCCATGATTCCGTGCAACACAAACAGGATCCCCCGTTTTATAGCAGCATTTATTCCAAGATGGGCATTCCACGCAACTGCCAAATACGTCTCGTGTGCAGCATTTATTCCAATCTGCACAGCCAATGCAACCTGAAGGGCAAACGACATATTTAACGAACACGAAATAGGGGTACGTTTCATGGGACGGTTGATTTGTTGTTTTTTCGGGGATAGAGTGTGATTTTTTTATTCATAAGGGAATGCTTTAGCCCTTTTAGCGCTATTGTAATATGGAGGAGGTATTTCTTTATGAAGGAATTGCCTCTTGAGTTGCCTCAAAGAGGAGGACGTTTTTTTTTTTTTTTAAAGTACAGGACGACTAGGATCTTTTTGAAAACCTCTTTATTTGATGGCTGTAAAAATATCATTGAGTGGATTAAGAATTGGGCTCCCTCGTCGCCCGGAGTTCATGGTAATGGATCAAAAATGAGACCCTACCTTGTGCATTGAATATCAAAAAAAGTAGGTGCATCTTTTTTTTTTATTTTGTGTCACTGTTAAAAAGTATTCATTCGAGAGAGATCCGATGGTTAATTTCGACTTCACGGCACTTATGTCAGAAAAGAAAAAGTCTTTTGAGAAGGAAGTTTTTTTTCCACTGGGTTAATCCACGAATTGAACATTCCCTCTTCCAATGACACGAGAAAGTTCTGTGGTAAATCTTACACTTAAGATAATTTAGGGGAAAAGGACAACTCCTGAATGCTCCTTTGTCTATGCCACGCTTCTAATGGCCTTAGAACAAGCCTCTAGACATTCCTCATATACCATATGTATGAACAGTCGATCTTGAATTCTCACATGAAACTATAGCGCCAGCTTCTACCAAATGCTCTCATGGTGCCCTCATTTACTGGAGTAAACAAATGTCTGTCTGCAATCTGCAATTGTTCGGAAATGTTGCCGGTAAAATCCGTTCTCAGGCTGAATCCGTTTTTACCTATAGGTTAAACTGGTGATCCACATTTTACCTAAGCCTTGTGCACCCGGATGAATTGACGAAACTCAAAATCCGTAATCTCAAAGATCCTCTCGCAAACCTTACCAAAAGTATTCTGGACAGGTAAAAAATTAACTAGCAAAGTCACCTACTTTGTGTACATTCTTTCAGTTCACAGCTACTGTTGTATCTTTGCTCTGCTAACCAAACTTCTCTGATTCTTTTGTCCAAAATCGTCTGTTCGTCAGTCAGTTTCTGACGATAGAATTCCTCATTCTTTGTGGCCTTTCTGTAATAGTTTTTGGCTTCCTTCAGATTCTCTGTTGCCTGTTGGATGAAGTTATCAGCCTCAACAGCCGCTGCCTTTAAAAGAGTGTCTACCGCTTTAAGCACTTGTTGATGGATTCCAGGGAGGCATCCGTAAGCCTGAAAGGGAACACAATGATAGTTTTGCTCAGCAAAAAGGCTATGTGATCAGTCTCTGAAAAGGAAATAATTTAAGCAAGTACAGCTGCACTTTATTTGAGCGTGTCGGATGCATCTGGCGCTGGCAACAACAATCAAATTTACAGGCTTTTTATGTGAAATGCGTTTCCAGTTGTGAGCTGCTTTGTTTAACTGTGAATTTTTGGTTCGCTTTAAAAATTTCAACTTTAAAGATTTCTGCTGTTGTTCTGAACTGAAGAGAGAGGGAGTAAAGATTGTCAGTCATGTAATTTCCGTTTTAGTTGTTGATTAAAATTGTTATTATTGTTTGCAAGGCTTGTTTGTTTACTGCTAGTCAGCTCAGAGGTGTTTGATCTGTTTGATCACTGTAAACTGTACACACTAATGACGATTGTACTTTATGCAGAAGCATGATTATTTCCATGAACACTATATTGCTTTCTGGGTTTAGAAACGGGAGCCCCGCTTTTAGGCTTGGCTAAATCTATATATTGGGCTAGTTTTCAATGAGAGTACAAAACCGAAGTAACCGGAGAAAAACCTCTCGGAGCAGAATAGAGACCCAATAAACTCGACCCACATGTAAAGCCAAGTCTGGGAAATGAATCCGGGCCTAATTGGTGGGAGGCGAGTGCTCTCACCACTGTGCTATCCATTCTACTTACTTAGGTTGAGTAGCAACTTGTCGCGGTTGAGAAAGCAGACGACTGATTTTTTCCTCTTTCTTTGGCACCAAAACTTGGTTTCAGCTCAGTTTTTAATGCAAGAAGACTAGTTTTAATTTCTTATTATTTATCATTCAGCTTACCTGGAATGAGGATGTATCAGATGTTCCTAAAACTTCAGGAGATGAGATGTACAATCCCGTCGATGAGATATCAAAGATATTGCCACTCACAGGAAATTCTGTACCACTATCGGAGATCTTGATCTCCGTTGGCGATCCTGTTCCGAGAACACGAGCAAAACCGATCATTTTGACACGAACGTCGAAAGGAGCTATCTCGACCTCGAGCTTTGGACCGCTTTTGGAATTCCCCTTACTCTCTTGGACTACGATAAAACCACTGGACAGTACAAATGGGGATTTAGTGTGAGAGGAAGTCATGTGAAGATGGCTAGAATCGTTCATCTTGATGGAGCAGTCGAAATACCGACCAAAAATGTGAAGGGCTCCTCGAATGGAGAAATTTGACTTTGTATTTAAATTTGGATGATAAAACACCTTTAAACCACCGATGAATGGAGCGTAGGCTAACGAATACGGAAGTGTCGCGTTCGGTATTTCCATGGCTTGCACAAGCTTATCCATGGTCATGTCGTTTAGCTTAGATTCAATTCGACTGAAGTCCGGGTCCATTGCATGGTATGAAATCAAGCAAGGGGCCATTATCTCATGTCCGCTTCCTATACTTCCCATCGTCATTCTGCCTGTTAGTGAAAGTTTCTGTAGTGGGATGGAATTCATGATTTCAGTGTTGAGGGAGAGTTGGTCAAATGTCAGATATCCTCCTTTGTACGAACGATAAAAAGCTCCATCACTTCTCATGGCCAGTTCCACAGTTCCGTTTTCAAAGTTTATGTTTCCAACGAACGAAAGAGGTTCCTTGGGAAAGCTCAGCTTGGAATGTATAGTGAAAGAAGATTCGTCCTTAATGTCCAACTTAATCATGTTGTCTTTTAGTACAAGACCATTTCCTAACACGTAGTTTCGGTTAATCATTCCGGCCAAGGTAAATGCATCGCGTTTCACGAGACCTTGGACTCGATACCACTGCTCACTTTCGAGCATTGTTTTGACGGCCATACACATTTTATCGTTTCTGCATTGTTCAGGCATTCGGAACAAACCGACCATGGATATGCCTTTCTCGAATGATAGCCCTGAGAGTGTCGGGTTTTCGAACAAAGAGTCATCGTCGTCTAAGGAAAGAACTAGCGAGGTGTTGAAACTGTTTCTTAGTAATTTCTTCAGCATATCCACATCTATTCCTGTAATTGCTTCGATGATGGACGGCATTGGAATCTTTGGGAATATAAATCCAACAGAAGTTTTCAATTGCCCTTTGTCCTCATATACCACCGCCTCAGCTTCAGTAGTCTTGTCTACGCCAGGGAAATTCCCAAGACCAGAGATGTGGATGTATCGATTTTTCTGCTTTTCTGAAGTAGCTGACTTGATCTTTGGTTGTATAAAATCAAAATCACTCATTTGACTATTCTGGATAATTGCTTGACTTTCCGCATCTGGAATGAAGGAAAGGCCATATTGTTCAGCGAGTAATTTCACTGACATCTTCTCGGCGGTCCCAGAGATGAAAACGACTTTGGTTTCGTCTTCTGTTTTCAATGAGATATTTGCTTTTGCCCCTCCTAGCTCTGAGACGCCATCGCCCTGAAATGACCATGTGTTCAATTCATCTCCTACGCGATGTCGGAAGGTAATGTCAACTTCAGACACGTTGAGGAGTCCAGGAATTACAGCTATGGTATCAGGTACCTTTGCATGGACAGTAAACGTCTCCTGGCCAATATCATAACTGAAGTGGTCAATGTCTACGGAAGAAAGTTTAGGAAAACCATGAGGAAGCACTCTTATCCTCGCACTGGGTGATAAAGCATGCAAGGTTTGCGCGACGCTGACTGTCTCGTGGCGAGATGTAATGAACTTTACAAGGGGAGGATTAACCACGACTGCAACTTTTACTGGTTTCTTGTCCTCGCTTCCTAAACGGAATGGAAGCAACAAAGTTAAGCCTTTGGAAATATGCGACTGTAGTTCATCTGCCAGAATGCCATCGCCAAAGGAACTAAGTGGTAGTTTGTCCACATCTCCCGTAGAGGCCACAAAGCCGAAGTTTGTCCTGGTCTTTCGAAAGACTCGAGTTTTTGCGATCAGATGGTTGATGAATGGAATCTTGAAAAGGTCGTCACTGACCAGCTTTAAAAGAGCTCGGGAAGGCAGATCGTTTTGAAACTCCAACAAGACTGAAAATACGCTTTTCTTCTTGGGGGCCTTGCGAATAAAAACCTTGCAATCGGACGAATGTGTGTCCTCCAGCAACGGGTCTCCAGAAATCATAAAGACATAGTCGTCATTTCCCTTGAACACTGAGTACATTTCTACATTTTGGAGAGTGAGGTTCTTCAGTGTGTTAGCGTTTATTCCTGCGTGTTCAACGCTTTTCTTCTCTGAAAGCCGGGAAGCTACCTCGTACACATTGAGCATGTCAGCGGCTGCCACCATTGTGTGATGATCGCCGATTTTGGATTCTTCGATTTTTACTGTTGCAGTGATGTTACCTTGATTCCACTTTCCTATTATAAATAATTGTAAATATCAATTGAGTTACAAGCTTTTCATTTGCTGAAGTCTCATTTGCGTTTCACTCTGCTAAATCTATTCCAGAATTTCTTGCTTTACAGTCGAGGTATTAGCCGAGAAGTTTAGTATTACATTTTCGTGAAACGGTAAAGGGCCGGGTTCTTCTGGTCATGAAAGCATGAAAATTCTCCGCTTATAGCTTTTCTGTTTCTTTACTGCGATTTTCCGATAATTCTGCGCCGGGAGGTTACAATCCAAAGTGCGTTTTGGCTTCCATGAATCAAATTCCGCACATAGCCGGGAAGATCGACTCCGCTTCCTGAAAGTGAAGCGGAGCATATTTGTTTACTTCACAGCGAGAATACCATTACGATATCTTTGTAGTGTTTCTTCCGTAAAAAGATTCGTACGGATTCCATCGCTTTTCATCGGCGTCAAGTTCGAAAATACAAATGTACCGTGGGAGCCAAAGATGCTGATTGGTAGGTTATGTTACGCATCAATTGATTTTTGGCTCCAATCTCGGCTTGGCGTCGGAAGTTTGATTGATGGAAGCCAAAAACGCATTTGCCCGTTGGCGCTTGAAGATGAGATTCAGCAGAATTATGAAAATCGCAGTAAAGAACTTGCTCGATATCTGCGGATGACAGGCAAGAAATGAAAAGAAATATATATTAAAAATCTTAGCGTGACATTCGTCATTTGTCCGTTCTCGTCCACAGAGGCCACGATTCTTTCGGTCAGCACCAAGAATAACGACCTCTGGCTCGTTCCAAAATACGCGCAGTCTGTGTGGGATCTATTTTGGTAACCGTTTACAGCTACTCATTGTTTCAAATTTTAGAGATTGCGCAGACTGCGATTCGCAGACTGCGGAAGTCCGTGATTCGCAGACTTCCTGGTTCGGGAACAGCCAGAGGTCGTTATTCTTGGTGCTGCATGACCGAGAGAATCGCGGCCCCTGGGAAAAAGAATGTCATTTCTTGAAAACGCCATGCTAAATATCTTAATTGATCCATATTTATCAGCCTCGTTCCCAGGTTTTCCCCGCCGGAAAATAGCCCTGGGAACGACGGTACATGTTTATTAGGTAGTTGCGTAAGAAGGGCAGGAAGAGGGGTTAATAGTACCCCTCCCTTAAGGACCATTTTTTAGGCTGGAGGCCAGTCGTGCGCTACGAAACGAATGAAATATAGTGTTGGGTATGTTTGCTTCATTACATATAAATAAAAGTAAAGTCACCTTCAGCGTCGAACTTCCACTTTCTCCCAGGATTGTTTTTATCATACTTAAATGTCATTTTGACGTCATCAAGGGTCATTCCTTGTCCCAAGAGCTGCACTGGATCCTCTAGATCAGCAACTACTGTGACTTTACCTTTCTTGATGTTGTAGTCAAAGTTATCTGTCTTCAACTCTGACAAGGAAGGAAAGCCCTCCGGCATGGAAGGCATCGAGCCCAGTGGAACGATTTTTTGTAGAAGACGTTTGGCTGTTGGAAGGCTATCTGATGAAGCAGAGTAAATGGAAAAACAAGGATGAGACAAAAGAGATAACAGAAAAGCAAAATGATGGAAGCCAAAAGCCTTAGACTTACCCTAACAATTGTCTTCAGTAAAATTCAGGGCTTAGGAGAGATTTTAAAAATGACCAGTTAAAGTGGGTCTTTGAATTCCTTGATATTTTCAGGCTTCTCTAATCTTCGTATGTTTAACTAAGGGTTAACCACTGAAATTGCTTGAATCGCCCGCCTGAGCCGTGAGTACGATTGTGAGTAGGATGATTTTGTGTAAATAAAAGCGAGTTGAGATAAAGTTTGGCTTCCTCGTTAAACAGTGACCGGACAGGAAAACGCCCGTTTCCGTCAATTTTTCGGCACACTTTTTCTCTTTGTATGCGTCTAAGTTGCTTTAAAAACTAAAACAGAGAGAGAGACCATCCATCTTTTCGTTCCGGGTTTGAAAACGTCCCTGAAAATGCCCGCCAAAATTGATCTCTAGCTAGAAGAATTCAAACCAACAGAGGAATTGAGATCCCAGCAGCTCACGAGTTTCCAATGTACTGTTGATTAGGCTTTACTTCACGAAACTTCAATATCTCTAAATTTTAGTGCATTTGGTAAATATAAAAAAAATTGTTTTCCTTTCCGAGGCCCCCTCTTTGATTTCGAGCGCTTGTTTTGCCACAAACCGCATTTCACAAATACCTAAAATGCTGGTACCATTTTGATCTTGCAAGGTGCTGCATTTATAGTACTTGCCGAGGTCACATAAACTAAACTACAAAAAGTAAAGAGCAAATGTTTCCTTAGTAAATGGCTGAAAACAGTAATTTTTTTCTCACCTAATCTGTGTAGATATTACTATTAGTAAGATCAGACGAAATAACGAAACGGATAAGATTCGAGTCAAAAAATAGGGACTAAACGTTAATCCGTTGTCTCTTTGAAAATTTACAAGATAAACATTAGACATAGCTTTTCCGTGTCAGAAAATCAAAAAACAGTCGTTAGTCCATCATTTTTAACCAAAACTAGAACTGCAATGAAATAAATTGTCTTGCTAATAAGTGCCACGTTACACCGTAGTCGTTTTGGCGAATTTCAAATTTTAAACTTCAGGCCTCATTTGTTCAAACGATGGATAGCGCTATCCACTGGATAACTCAATTGGTTTTGCTAGTGTTTATCCGCTGGATAGTGATTTATCCGGTGGATAGCGTTATCCACCTTTTGAACAACCCAGGCCTGGGCCGAATTATTGCAATTATTGAATCGTTAACACTACCCCGGCCCTTAAAAGCTTGGCAACCAGCATCGCTCCGAAACAGTTCCAAAGATAAAATCAGTTGTTAAGGGACTATACATGTTGATACTTTACCTTTGTCAAATGCTAACCCTCTATGGAAAGCGATGAATAAGAAGAAAACAGCAAATTCACCGTGCAAAGTGAAATACATCTTCCGAGGAACCTGCAAAGGGAATTATCAAACAAAACAATTGAATTTTAGAGTCAAAAGATCAATTGCAGGAATAGGTGCTTTTCTTTAGAATGTGTTAGAAGAGAATTGGAGGTTTGAGGTTTACTTAAAACTGTAATCATTAATTGAAAAAAGCCTTTTTAACACCAGAACGATTGTAACAATATGACCAGAAGAAGCGGTGGTAAACGGCGAATGTTCCTCGCCATTCAAACTAATCTGCCATTTTGAACATCTTCCAGCAAAGGACATGTTCCTCTAATATTTTACCACACCGCTCTAAAAATTTCGAAGATTAACATATACGCCTGGCAACAAAAAAAAAGACTTTAAAGCCACGGACATACTTACTAATTAAATCAACCAGGTGCGTGAAAAACGCAGCTTACTTCAAATTCTTCAAACTATTTTTCTACGAATATTCCGTTGGCAGCATCGCCCAAGGATTCTCGAAAACCTCGTCACTCTGTTGAATTATTTCACGTGCTTCAAGCCAGAAATGAAAAAGAAGGTTACTTTTGAACCAAAAGTATCTCGACGAGATTAAATGGTTGTATTGCTGATTCGCGCGCTGATACGTTCATGATATATTCATCATGACTTACCGGTGTTTTCACGGTGCCACTTCCAAAATCAACTCATGCATATTGATAACAGACTAATGTGTATCCATGGCGGTTGAAGAGATGCTTTCCTCTCTCTTTCAGGAAGCTCTTTGTGGAAAACGGCTCGAAAAACGCGGAGGTAGAGACAGGAAAGAGCTAAATCGAAATAATTTTACACGGTACGAAGCTCACGAAGGATAAGTAGTAGCCAAAACGCGGGGCCGGTCCAGGGTCGGTGCCGTGGTCGGGGCTCAGTGGGGCCGGGGTCGGGGTCGGGGTGTCTTTTTTTTCCAAATTTTTTGTTTCAGTTTTTGTCGTTATTCTCCAGTAATTTTATCTTCGAATGTTTGGCATCTTTCCTTCATTTATGGTGTAAATTAGTCAAAAAAAATATGGAACATACGGAATCTTCGAAAGGGACATCTGTTAAGGACGGTGCCTACTATTGTTATTGCGCATACGTTCTGCGCATCTTGAGATACTCGGATTTCCTATCGGTGATGCTTACTAATACAGGGATACTTCAATTTGAGAAAGAACGCCATACATTGCTTTGTATTTTAAAGCTTTTTACAAATATTATTCATGAATTATCGTTGAAAAATGCGTGGTTACCCTCAATTTTCTTTTTGGATTTCAATAACACTTGTTAAGATCTACATTTCCTAGATAATCGCACACCGGGGCGAAATATTGTTAATTAGTAGGCACCGTCCTTAAGAGAATTTCAGACTGAAATTGGAGTTTTTGTGGGGAATATCCGCTAACTCCAAGAGACACTGAATACTCGCTGAGCTCCACATTTTAAAACCACATTTTAATGTTTACTTGTTAATAATTTTCTCCGCAATACAATTGAAACGAAACAGAACAGAGCCACAGTTCCACGATAGTCGTCACGCAACGTTGCCATTTGCTTGTTTTCGCAAAATTGTTTTCAATGTTGTTGTGTTTTTATAGGGATATTGGATTCGATCCCTTGACGTGCGAATAGTATTGACTAGCAAGTTCCCGTAAGACTCTGGCTTGACCACAAACCGTTTGTAGTAAAGACAGACAACAACATGACATCAACACGAACAAACAAGCAAATGAGGACGTTGTGTGACTGCGTGACGATCATCGTGGAACTGCGATTCTGTGTTTTTTCTCAAGAAGTAAACATTACAATGCTATTTTAAAGAATGGAGATCAGTGAGTCTTCAGTGTTAGATAGATAAAGATAGATAGATAGATAGATAGATATATCTTTATTTATTTTTTTAGTGTTTCTGGCAGTTGGCGTATATTTCATAAACTCCAATTTCAGCATTTCGAAAATTATCTTAATTTCGAAAAACAAACTCCGATTTTCGGAAAGACTAATTTCCACCATAAATGAAGGACAGATGCCGGTTATTCGAAAACAACAGTACAGGAGAATAACGACAAAAACTGAAACAACAAAAAATGGGGGGAAAAAAAGGCACAGTAGTTGAAGGCGCAGTCGTTGTCAAATCTCTCGACAATACCTCTCTGAAGAACGAACTTTCAAGAGATAGCAATGATTGCTATATCTTGAAAGGTGCGACCAATATTATTTCCGGCTGACTGGCACGGTGATAAGTTTCTTGGCATTTCCATACATATTACGGGTATTGAACTCTTTTATCCCCTATTAGTTCGCAAGTTATTAAAGAGGCTCAAACAAACGTTTTGATAAGTTTTCCATGTGAAGTCGATTTTCACCGAATTAGGAATTTTTTTTGAGGTTTTTTGTTCCAAAACTGTTCAAAATGCTGCCAAATAGCACTTTCCCCAAAAAAGTTGCGTTTTGAGGCTGAATCGAATGTTTTTTACAGGTAAGGCTAAAAAAACTGTAGGAAAGACTGCAAATCGCTTACCCTTCGAGCAGTTGGTTTCTCCTACGTTTCCTGAGGGAGAAACCACTGCGAGCAACCTTAGGATATTCCATCGAGCATGTGCGAAGTACGTCACAACCCACGTGATATATTTGACATCACTTCGTCTTAGGCAGCGTACACGAACGCGGGTTTCACATCGACACGGTTTCATGACTTCGAAACCGCGTCAAAATCGATGCGGTTAGGAAGTGTTTACATGGAACCGTTTTCGCCAGAAAATCCAAGTCGTGATGGTATAAGCGAGCGCTGCACTACGTGCTAAATTCATTATTTTGAATTGAACATTGCAAATTTCGCCCCAAAATAGTAACCGTATTCAAATCGATGCGGCTTCGCTTCGCTTCGTTTTGAAAACGCTCCACTTTTGGCACCGGTTTCAAATCGACACGGTTTCGATACCAGTGTTGATCGGTGTCGTGTAAACAGAAAGTGTAACCGCATTTAAATCGATGCGGTTACAAATGAAACCGCGTTCGTGTAAACGCTGCCTTATTTCGCGGGAAATTACTACACAGCAGGCTCGCCCAAACGTAGCAGTTCCGTAGCTAAAAACACGCGCAAGCGCCAAAACAAGCTTACTAACTCGTTTTGCCGGTTCAAATTTAATTTATTCGTCCTTGTCGCTGGACGGCGGCTCACTAAAAGAAACTAACGGTTGCTCGCAGTGGTTTCTCTCTCGGGAAGCGTAGGAGAAACCAACTGCTCGCAGGGTACAAATCGGTACGGTACGAAACCGGAAGAATACCATGCAGATAGCAATGATATTAGGCATTACTAAGCTTGTTTTGGCTTTCAATAAAAGAAGCACTTAGCAACGTGGGAAAACGCAAATTTCAACTCAGAATAGCATCGGTTTGAGTACGATCAACTGACACTCCACTAGCCTGGGAGCAGGCCCTCCAAGGGACTGGGGCTGGGGGTAGACCCAAGCCCAGCCCCAGTCCCTCGGAGAGCCTGCTCGCAGGCTAACACTCCACCCATACACAGACCTAATGGGTTGGCACCGGATCGCGTAGTTTGTATCCGCTGAACAATTCGTCAGCATGAATATCCGCAACAACGGAGGACGTTCACTTTGTATTTCCAGATCAGCCAGAGTTTGTTAAATTATAATTAATAGTCGTGGTCTCCGGTAAATAAAATAAACGAAATGAAATCTTTTTTTCAAACTTCCCTAATTGATTAATTAATAATTAAATTAATTCTTTGTATCGAGGCTATATAAGTACAAAGATTTTCACCCTCTCTATACTGCACAGTGTTTATTGATTAATTTCGTGCAGGACCGTGACCGTGAACGGAAGCTACTGTCCTCGACAACCATTTTTCTTTCAAAGCGGAGAAAAACTGTCGGAACTACTTGGAGATGAAGAGATTCGCATCTTTATCCAGAATCAATAATAAAAAAACGAAACAAGATACGACATCAACGTATTTCAGAGATTTCTTGATGAATGTGAAGAGACAGACGACAGCTGACCGAAATCATCCCGCTGAGCTCGACAGTCAGGCTTCTGTGCAATTTTATATACGAAGAAAAACCACAAAACTGAATACGAACCTGATACAATGTCCTCATTCTCGCGAAGTAGCCAACTCTATACTTAGATGAAAGCAATCAGTACAAAGACAAACATCCTTTAAGGTAAGGAATGTCAAGTCTCCAGTGAAGATCTAAAGTCCATGCGCCGAGAACTCAGGAAACACGAAAAGGAGGAAGACCGAATTCAACAGAAGCTCAGTCAAACGAAAATATTTAGCTCATCTTTTGATCCTAGCCAGTTTCCTTTCACGCAAGATGTGGTTTTTGCTTACTCTCCTCGTGTCTTCGGCCATCGTGCCAGGCAGTGTAGGACAACTGAGTGGTCATTCTAGACAGCTACGCCGTAACATCCCAAGAACAGCAGCGCCAGAAATACTCAGTGGAAATACTCAGTGGGGAAGGAAAGCATCGAAGAAGAATTCTAAAAATGTTGAAAAACTAGACACAAGGCATATTTTCAGGAGCAAGCATCGGTGTAATTAAGGACGGTGCCTACTATCAGTTATTGCGCATACGTTCTGCGCATCTCGAGATACTCGGGTTTCCTATCGGTGATTCTTACTTATACAGGGATATTTTTGCGCGGTTTAAAATATCTGAAATCAAGTAAAGCTATGAACCTCGCAGTTATGGACGCAATTTTAACAAAGGCGTAGAGAGGCCTGAAAAATTCAGGACTTCAACGAGGATCATAGCTTTACTTGATTTCATATCCGCAGTTCAGTATATGATTTATTTGATGTATCATTTCATTCATTGATTCATTCCTCAAGGGAAAATTAGAACCCACAAATGACCAGCTCCCAACGTCAGTGGCTTCATAGCTCATTTGGTTAGAGTGTCGAACCGGTATCGCGAGGTCACGGGTTCAAACCCCGTTGAAGTCGTGAATTTTTCAGGCTTCTCTACGAAATTGCAAAAATTGCGTTCATAACTACGAGGATTATAGCTTCACTTAATATATGTCTTATAAAGAAGTATCCTTTTGGTGGGATGTCGCTTTGGTTTCTCGGCGGCAATGACCATGAGTATCTGGCTTTCCAACACAAAGACGATAAAACTCGACGTCCAAAGGGAATATATTGCTCGAGTCTCATAGCTCTGTACGCAGAGAAAACTTGAATCTCCTGGGAAAAACAGCTCAATTGAAACATCAAAACTCGGTATCGCTGTCGGGACTAAGTGCAGCACACGGGCCGAATTGCAACGTCTTTCTCCTACAAACACACCACTACACATCTTTCTGGTGTTCTGCATACTGATATGTAGCTTTTGTCTTATTTGCTTGTAATACTTTGAATAAAACAACACAAATTCACTTGCCTTTGAGCAAACAGGGAAGAAAACGGCGGAGCAAAAAAGAAGCGCAGTCGAACCTCAATCCACTGGTTATTACCGTGCGGTCAACCATCCCGGTATTAACAGGACTTAACTGTCCCTTGGGAAAACAGCACATGGAGACCAATATATCCGAGATGGTGTCTAAATGGCAACTCGATCGATACCCGAGGGACAACAATATTCATTAATTTAATTAAGGAGGTTCAAACCAGTTGTAACCCTGTACTATTTGGAAGGATTGAATCTACCAAACCCTTTCACTTAATGGTAATGTTATGACGCCATATGAAACATCAATAGATGCTTAACAAGATGCACTCATTAATTAATGTGACGTAGCGGGTTACCATGACAACAAAAGAGCCATCTAAAAATAGGTTATATTTTGTCTTTAAACGCATATACCGGTATCTAAAAAACAAACTCAGTGACCCCCATTTTTTTATTGCTGGAGAGTGATAAGCACGCTAAGATAAAACTTTCTGCAAAGTTTAAAAAAATTCAGAGCTACTTTCACAATTAAAAAAAATTTAAGGTGGCTCTAAATCCGCTCTAAAGAACTTTTTTTTTAACTTGACAGAGAGTTTGGTCTCAGCCTGCTAATCACTTTTCAGCATTAAAAAATGAGAGTTCGTTTTTGAGATATAAGCGCTTAAGCTCAAAATGTAGGGCTTTTTTAGATGGTTGTTTTGTTGCCATGGTAATTTATTTCGTCACATTAATATGTGCATCTTGTTTAGCAATTATTGGTGTTTCATATGGTACCATAACATTGCCATTAAGTGAAACAGTGTTGTAGAGTTAATCTTTCTAATAACACATTCCCTCCAAATTTTTGAAACCGAGCCACCTTAATTTTGGCTAATTTACGTCACGTAGAGCAAACTCACTGGACAGTTATCTCGCAATAACCCCCTTGCCTTGCGAAATGCTGTAGCGATCATTTCCGTTGAAAAGAAGCAAAGCCAGCGGAAAGAAAGCAACAGAAGAGCATTTTACGCGGACGAAAAACGAACCGACTCGCTTAGTAATAGTGACAAGAAAAAGCTGGTCACAAATGCTGTTCCGGAAGGAACAAGAAAGTCAACAAAATATGCTGTCAACGTCTTTGAAGGTGAAGAAAGTTATGAGCCGACTTAGAGATTAAATCCTACGCGAGGTTAAACTGAGTCATTTTATAGAGTAGAGAACTTTTTTTCTATGTTTACTAACTATAAAATAAACCAACCGTTCGAAGGAGAGAAAAATTCCAGCCGCATTTGAAAACAATGTCATCCACTTTCTTTCATAGTTGAAATATATTTTTCAATAAGCCAAAAAGCGCCTTGTTTTTCGAGTTTTCGACTCGCAGTGACAATTAAAATGATTTGATTTTTTTTCCTGAGACCGACACACTTCCTTTCTATAGTTAATTTTTGAACAGTGCATCGCTATCAGATCAACAGTGGCTTTTTACGAGCGGTTTTCTGCGCAATATGAAAATAATGGGAGGGTTATAAAATACATAAACCCTTTTCTGGCTTGCTGGTATGTTGGCTGATCATGTCTTTGGCTAAGAGATTGTCCTCAGAATTTCACATTTGCCCTCGAAGCTTCTCTTCTCGGCCAAATGTTCATTTTTTCTCTCAGCCTTAGCACATATACCAGCTGAAGGCCAAGGGTACGGGTTTTTCCCATATGGATCGACCAAAACGGGTGAATAACTGATTTACTTTTCTGTTCGTTTGAAAGATGTCGTTTGTTGTAAAGCCGTTCGTTGGAGGTTTCTTCCTCAAGTAAAATTCACTTTCACTGTGTACTCTCTCGTCTGAAGCCGTTTTTCTTCTGAGTCTTTTTATTTTCCTTATATATTTCTCATCTCAAGAGGATGTTTGTGAATACTGAGCTGTTGCCTTTGTTTATAAACTTTCGCAATAATTTCAATTTGCCGCGATTAGCGCGGAAACGGTTCGTGGCCCGAGTCGCAAAAAGCTGGACCACTTACGAGCACGCCATTGGCCAAATGAGATTCGAGGATTTAGGATGCTTCAGAAGAAAATACACCCTGCTGGCAGTGACTTTCTTTTGCTTGCTCGATTTTGGCGTTCTCGAGAAAGACTCTGCATGAATCGAGTAAAATCTTTTTTGAGTATGCCAGGATACAGTCTCGAGTCCAAGCCTAATATGCCAGATCACGCCGCCATATTGGTTTTTCACGGTACAGCGGGCTCAGTTATAACCATCGGTTTTATCACTAAACGGATGCTTGCACCGGAAAAACGGGTTTGACGAAAGAAAACAAGATTGACTCGTCCAGAAGTTCGGGCTGCGGCTGCTTCAAAGAGTTGACGCGATTCAGGCAGAGCCTCCTTTTCTCCTCCTCAGTAAAGGAAAAGACAAAATGAGGCTCTGCTAGCAGGGTGAAGAAAATAATGAGAGTATAGTTTTTCAGGATTTCCTATTGTTGATCACCGCGCTGATCCAACGATCACGTTACACCGTTTTCGTGTTGAGAATTGTCACTGACAAGTACGATTGGAAAACCTTATCTTGAAGATACCGGCTGCATATGAACTGAACGACTTCGACAATCGTTCCACATACAGTCGCAAATAACGGCGTACAACACTGTCTTCGTGCTAAAGTTGACCATAAATTGCTTTTTTAATTAAAACAACGAGATTAAATGTGTGTGAAACTCATTTAACACTTTATTCGATATACAGCAGGTCAAAAATATATTTCGGTCATTGAACGCATATCAAAACCAGTAATATGGTGATGTTTTCTCGAAATACCATTGCGTAAAAATTTGAATTTAACGAGACCGTGCTCTCTAGTAACACTATTTGATGTAATTCCAGTAAAACCAAATAAAGCTGCAGAATTAAACAATGAGGTCACCATGACAAAGATAAAACGAAAGACAAATTATGAAAACAGAAAAGAAGTGCGATTGTTCGATAAGAAAGCCAGAAATAACCCAACCAAGTCTTGTTAAAACCTGCGAAATAATTTAACAGCTCGCGTAAAAGCCGACAATAGAAGGAACAAAGTTAATTGCTACATGAGGCAATTAATTTGTGCGTAGACAAACTTTGTGGTTAGATGAAACTCTGTGAAAGACAATGTTCCATTATGAAATGAGTCTCGCTGTTTTAGCCCGAGCTTGTAATAGTACGTCACAATAGTATCTTAGCAACAGCCGCTCTTGTGCACAACTGTTTAATTTGACGGTTCTCCAATGCCATGGAGAATTTCCTTCCCTTTAAAACGAACAGTGATTAACGAGTAAATACAAAACAGCAAATACGGTTAGTAGCTTTTTCTAATATTACGATCTATTTTCCGATTGCCATAATTTATTTCGATTGTTTGGATTAAAAAAAAAACACAAGAGATAGCCATTGTTACAATTTGCCTTCGAATTTCAAGAGCATAATTTCATAAATTTGGGCTATTCTTGGTTTTTTTCCGCGGTCGAAAGGAAATAACCACCCGCCATTTACTTTGATTTATTTATTAATTCCGAAACAGGTGCGGGGTGAATTATTTAGGTTATTAACTCTAGCTTGGCGGATTTCGAGGCATTGATTGGTTGGTAGGAGTAAACATTCCGCGCGAGCACAACCTATAACATGCACAACAATCAATCACAGCCTCTAAATCTTTTTTGACTTACACTTGTTAGCATCATACCTCTCTGAATCATTGTTTGATTTTACTGAATCATTTTTAGGATTTCTGATGGATAAGATAACCAGAAGGAACAGGAAGGAAGTTAGGCCGGCTGGCGAAATTAGCGAGCTGAACGACAAGATTGTTGAGACAAGAGCACCGACAGATAGTCCGCCTTTCACGCTCAAAGACTTGAAAGATGCGGTGCCCGCTCACTGCTTCGAAAGCTCGCTTCTTGTCTCAAGCTTTTATTTGCTACTTGACTTGACTGGTGTTGTGCTGTTATACGCCGCGGCGTTGTGGGTTTTCAATGCGTCTCTTCCGTGGTACCTTCACGCCGTATTTTGGCCCGTGTACTGGATTTGTCAGGGATGCATCAGTTTTGGTGTATGGATAATAGCTCACGAGTGCGGTCACTACTCCTTCTGTACGAGCAAGCTTATCTGTGATATCGTGGGTTTGGTCCTTCATACTGCATTGTTTGTTCCATACCACTCGTGGCGAATCAGCCATGCTCAACATCATCGGAATACGAACAGAATGATAGGAGACCAAGCTTTTGTTCCGAACACTCGCAGCTTACTCAAGTCGGAAAAGGATTTAGAATTTCCAAATATTTTCTGGCGCTTGCTGCATCTTGTAAAATACCTATCCATTGGCTGGCCTGCGTATCTCTTTTTCCACGCTCGAGGCAGGCCATATGCAAAATATCCCTTGCGCCCAAACCACTTTAATCCATTCGCTCCAATCTTCGTGGCAAAGGATTTCTGGGATGTCATTGTGAGTGACATCGCTTTGCTTGTTTGGATTGGTGTCCTGTACCACCTCACCGCCAATGTCTACTCTCTTGGATGGCTGGTGTGCCTGTACGTAATACCTCTTCTGCAAGTTAACATGTGGTTGGTTATAGTCACTTATCTGCAGCACACCGATGTCAAAGTCCCTCACTACTCAGACGAAGAGTGGACTTGGCTAAAGGGAGCGCTATGCACCGTTGACAGGGACTATGGA
>NC_090869.1:50122537-50125037 GCF_036669935.1 Montipora foliosa | reverse complement strand
AGTGGCCGAGAACTGGAGCCCTTACTGTCTATTTCAGTTTGGACCTTGCCAATTTAATGTTATCGCAAGAAACAAAAAAGCTATCTTCTGGGAAATTTCAGTTTGTGGCATTTCGAATCAGGTAAGATATTCAAGATTATCCTTTTTTTCTCGCAGACCACGCACACCATACTGTAGGCCATTAATTTTTCGAAATATCAAATATTCATCTTGATAGTGATCGAGGCAGTGAGGACCAAAACAATAGAAACACATTGGAATGAATTTGAAAAATAATTACATCTCATCCACTTTCCTTTGTCTTTGTCCTCACTGTCTCACTATCAAGCTGAATTTTAATATTATTGAAATAGGCCTAAATTTTGGCCTCTGCTCCTATCATCATTATCATAATCAATGAGATTGTTTTTATGCATTTAATTATTTTGAAATTGCTCTTTTCTATGTGAGCAATAGAGGACACTTTCTGTGTACTTCCATAGCCTCATCCAAACTCTTCCATCCCAACCACAATGGATGACAATAATAAATTATTGGACACTAAACCATAACTGTACCATGCCGTATTCTACAACCCTGGACATGTACAAGAGTCTTGGGACACTCTAAGCTAAATTAAAATGATTATCTGTTAAAACTATCCAATTCATAATTCCCCCTCTCCCTTTTCAATGTGGATAGCAATCCTGGAGAACATTCAGAAAAGTTGCAGTTTGTTTCAGCATTGCTTTGGAGGAAGAGGGAGGCAAGGAAAGTCGTTCGTATTATGGGTTCATTTTAGGATTCAAAGTTTGTTTTTTCCACTTTGTCTACTATTAGCACACCTTTTGCTCTCTTATGTGCGGTAAATTAACTTGAACTTGAACTTGAAATTTAATTTACTAGGGTAAAGTTCAATCACCTGAGAGTCACCTGAGAGTCACCTTGAGTCATGAAATCACCCTCACATCGGTTCATGATGAGGGCTGCTAGATTGGTTTCTGTTTTTGGCTTCATCGACTACTTGTGCTTTGTCCTTGGAAGCGATAATTATGTGTCAACCAATTGGTCCCCTCAAAATCCTATGTAAGTATATACAGTCATTCGACGTGTTTCAAAATAACTAATAAACAGCTTTTGTCAAGCTGCTTTAAGGAATGAAGAAACACAGTAGCTGTTATATAAAAACATTGTTTTCCTGAAATGCTTCTTGTGGTGTACAACAGGGAAACAGCTTTGCTACTTGTCTCTAAGAAAAACTGGAAAGTTTTTGGGCTTTCTGGAATGCAAATAATTTTTGTTTCTGCAAACATTTCCCAGAACAATGTTTCCTATTTGTAAACAACATTTCCTTATTACCAAAAGGCACACTATACTTTCAAAATCATGAAGGTTGTGTGTTTTCTTAAAATCATTTTCTCATTTGTAGGATAATAATAAATGGCAACAGATTAAATTTGGTGACCAAAAAATGTGATAAACCGAATAATTCTCGATCTTTACATTAATCTTCATTTAAATAATTACTATCTTTTTTAGATCATTCAGTCTTCCACTTAAATAACTGAGAAAGCTGATGGTTATCAAATGGGAAGTTACAATCATTGCTGCTTCACAATATAATTTTGTCAAGTACATAATTGCTTAAAAAATGGTGTACATGTATTTTTAATAAATTGTTTGTTATTGTCATCTGCATGGCTGAGATTAGCGCCATAGACTTTTTGATTTCTGCAAGAGTCATTAATAATTCACGAGGGAAACAGCCTATCAAAACACGGATAAAACATCACATGCATTCAAACTTTAAACCCTTTAAAACACTCCTCGTTGAAATTCTTTATATACATATTAACAAGGCCCAGCATGTTTTTCTTGTATGCTAATATCTTCCTCTCACATTTTACACCATTGTCTGGTGACTCCAGCAGGACAATGATGCTTTTTGTAGAATTTTTTTGGAGACATTCAATAAACTTGCACGTCTTTCAAGTCTAAAACCACTCGGCTTCGCCTCGTGGTTTTAACGAAATAAAACACTCCTACTAGTTTATTAAACAGTACATATAAAATGAGGATATTATAATAAGTTCAAGTACTTATCTTCTTTGGGACCTATAAGTCATGAATGTTATGGTGCTGTTAAATTGTCAAAAGGTGCCAAGGGTAGATTTTCCCATTTAATCTACATGCAATTATTCTTTCCATGGGCAGCAAAGGTAAAATGTTACTGTGTCCAATCATTCTGTAATTTCAAGACAAATTATCATAATGATAACATGACCTGTCACACCCTGGAAATTAAACTCTTATTATTGTCATACCCTGGAATCATAGTTTTAAAAAATGTGGGAAATTATAGGAAATGTTGGGGAGTGCATTCAAGGTTGCAGTAGTTGTGAAAAATAAGGTTGAATAAACGAAGACAGCAATAAGAATATTTTTCAAGAAGACTCAAATAATAATATCATGAATGACCAAGTTCTGGAACAGACAGAACTTCTGAATCAGTCATTTCAAG
>NC_090869.1:50067537-50117537 GCF_036669935.1 Montipora foliosa | reverse complement strand
TTGGCTGGGTCTGATAACACCTTCATGAGGACAGACCTTTCCTTTCTATCCTGGACCTGCATATTCGTGTCTCCACAGTTCAGTAAAGTCCCCTGAAGGTCTCCAGCCCCTTTGTAATGAATTTTCCTTTTTTGTCTCCCATGTCCTCCCCTACCTGGTAGTTTCCAGAAAATTATTTGCCAGAGGGGAATGGGACTTGCGAATTACATGGCCAAACCACAATAAGTGCCAAAAGGGTTGAGACACTTCCCCTGTTAAGGAATCTTGGGCAAATCCCTCCCCAAGTCTTTCCATCTAACCTCCTCCCCCCCTCTCCCCCCCCCCCCCAAACAATGTTGTTTTCTTATCGCCAACTCTTCCTTTTTCCGTTACTAACATTGAAGGGGGGAGGCACCCAGGGCCCTTACTGGTCATCCACAGTGTTTTTGGTGAAATTGACAATTTTTTGGATGAGCAGTGAGTGTGGGAGGGAGGGGGGAACAACCCTGCAAAATAGCTGCATACTATCAATCTCAGATGTCCCTTCACGGACCATTGATTTCAGTCTGCGGTTAAAAAAAACTGATCATGTGATAACATTGTTTTGGCTATGCAGTTTCAAAAATACCAATCACATGGCGCTATTCCTTCGTTCTTCGCACGGCCAAGGAAAGAAAAAAACCTGAAGAAAAGTTTCCACCTGTTTCTTATTTCCTCAGACAAGGACTTTCCTGGGTTACCCGTAATAGGTTCGGCCAGTTTCACGCTTTTCTCACACAGAAACAAGGAGGGCTCAACTGGATATCATCAACCTTTCTTGTTCTTGTTCAGGTTCCGGTTCCATTTCCAGATTCAGGATTTTCCAGATGCCCCTATTACAAGCCAGTTCCAGTCCAATACTGAGAATATGAATATGGTCTATTATAATAATGCACTATACTGTATTGTGCAGCAGGGAGAGCAGTATTAATTTTAAATGGTGATACAGTCCATTTTCCCTACCTAGTTTTAGAAAGGCATACTGTGAGATCGTTCACAAAAAAAGCATTACATTGATTGTTCTTTGTTTTAGACCCTGAATGTGCAGATGGTGTTGGAGTAGTGCAGTGCCCTGCACCTCCCAGCAGGAGTCAAGAGATAATAATCACCCAACAACCTGTCACTACATCCATAGCAACAACGACGACAGAAGCAATGGAAAACAACAGAAGCAACATTACGTGCCACCCTGAAAAGTCAGGCAGGCAGCCTCAAACTGCTGACAATGTGAATAAAGAAGGTATGATCATGCATGAACATGAAGACTGTGCGTGTAAGATATCATATAAATGTGTGTCAACGTCAAGTTGACATCCGCAATGCGTTTATCACAAACTTACAAAACGACCAGCTCTTAGTTTGTTGGTTTGTTAAGTTCGTTGGTAGAGCACTGAAATTTTCACGCTTTCCAACCGCTGCTGCTTTAAGTTACGTTTGTAACTGGTCAATGGTGTATAATTTCTATATAATTATAGGTCAAATGAATTAAGAAATATGACTTTTTGTTCTCATGTGCTTCACAAGATACAGGAGGGCCTATTTGACCCATACAATACTTACAATAGATACTTAATTGACCGCTCCCCATAGGAGCTTTTCAGGGCCAATGAAACACAACGAAACGACAGAACAGAACAACAACAACAACTGTTAAAAATCCCAACTGGCAGGAGGCAAACCAGTTGGCTATTTACAAGTGCGGCTGGGAAGTTGAACCAGGGACTACCAGGATCAAATTCAACGAGTGGTCAGAGCGGGTCTTGAACCCGGGATCTCCGGATCTCAAGGCAAGCGCCCTAACCACTGGGCCACACTGCCTCCATAACCCTGACCCATGATCCTGGTAATGAGTGAGGGTGTGTTCCTAATTTTATGTCACAATCTGCTTTTGATTCATCAGTCAAACAGTTAAAGAGGCAGTGTCGCGCTATTATAATCCAAATTCAAAACACTGAAAGACATCTCTGCATCAACAAAGGCCAAAAAATAATGATGTAGTTCTGTTGCTAATGGCCATTGCAGTTCACTGAAGCTATTCTTTGTCGTTTGCAGTCAAGGATGGAGGGGGTGAAAATGGATTAAAACTTGAAAAAAGAAGTCGATTTTTTTCAAGTTTGGAGACGTTGTCCTCTGAAAGTCACCAAAGTTAAATACATAAATATTGTACGAACGAATAGCTCTTTGTGCCATACATGAATTATCTTTCGTATCATCTCAGTGAGTTGTCAGCAATGTTATATGTGTGAGCTAGTCTAAGAGTACTTATTTAGAGATTTACCCAGTTTTGACCTAAAAACAGTAAATTTAGCATGAGAGTGCTCCTTTAAGTGGTGTGTCACGTCAAATGAAGAATAGGCCCTTGCCATTTAGAGCTCAGTGAAAAAACGGCTGCTTAAATTTGTGGTAACTTTGTGGAATGTGTGCGACACATCAACAAAGTGAAAATTTGAGAGCAGGGAATTGGCACAGTGGTGAGAGCACTTGCCACCCACCACTGTGGCTGGGGTTAATGGCTTCCTGACTTGGCGTCACATGTGGGTTGAGTTTGTTGGTTCTCTACTCTGCTCGGAGAGGTTTTTCTCTGGGTACGTACTCCGATTTTCTGCTCTCATCAAAAACCAACCTACTATTTGATATCAGTTGATTTGATTTCAAATTGATTTGATTTCTGTATAGCATTGTCAATACTGTAATAAGTTATTCTTATTGCCGTAGTGCTAGCTAGTTACAAGTGACAATTGAATTATGTTCATTATTGTTGTCATTATAATAATTTATTAAGGCCCACATTCACCCAAAGTCATTGCGGTCCTTCGTTTTTGTTTTCGAGTGTCGATTTGTCCAAATGCATGATCTGATTGGCTGAATGTACTCGGGCGAATCACGCAGGAAATAGCATTTCAGCTATTTGGGTAATTTTGTGTAACACGAAATTCAGTCACTGTGCGCAAAGACTTTTGGGCGATTGTGGGCCTGTAATGTGTTATATAATGGTAAAATGTGTGGACACGGTTACTTCTGATGAGAATATTTCTTCAAGATCAACGGATTTTATTCTGGTTCTCAATGGATAATATGCTAGTTTAAATGCCGTTAAATAAATGTCTGATTTTTCTTCTATCCGGCCTACAGTATTAATGTCTTATTTATTTCTTTATTATTATTATTATTATTTTCGTTAGAATTAAAAATGTGGAAAACTTGTGCAATATCTGCCTTTGCGGTTGCCTCGTTTTGTATTTTGCTGATCATTTTAATGACTGCTTGCTTCTGGAAACACAGGTAAGATCTGGTTTAGTCGACTTTTTGTGTTTTGTCCATTTTACATCATTTTTTGTTCACTGAAGCTGAATTTCATTATCATTCTTGCATATTTTAGGCATCTCATAAATCAGTGAAACACTCCTTCATGACTGTTGTACTCTTGAAGAAACTCTTTTATTATCAAGGCAATGTACCATACATTTTGTCCAAAAAGATCCTTTGGCCCATTCTGTAGTTATAGTATCACAATTTTTACAAACAAGCACAAACACAAAACAAAGCATCGAAAAAAAACAAGAACGAGTTGACCAAAGTTCATTACAATATTCACCTTTTCTAAAATGAAATTTCCCTCAGCTATGAAAATTCCGTCATTATTATCGAAGCTGAATAGCAATACCCCCAAGTCATAAATTCACCTTTTTAGTTTTAAGCTTATGCATGGTAAGTAATCGTAACAGGACTGAGTGGAGTACAATTCAGGGAGTAATCGGGCACCCAGTAAAATTACGAGCACGATTTCCCCGTGAATTGCACAACACGTCCTATTGCTAATTAATAGGAACGATAGCAAAATGCGAGGGTAAAATGTCTTTGAATACCCTTTTGTGTAAAATTATATTCCACCATTACAGAGCCTGTAAAGTGGTTGGGGCAGAGACAAGTAAATTCCCGCCCATTCCACAGATCGGTGGTTTTCGTAGTCGATCTCTGTTATTAGTCGAACTGTATAGGGTTTTAAACAAACGCATCATTACCTAGCGCATTCCCAGCGGATGGCGAAAAGCTCGGCGTCATCGACATATATGCATCAACTTCCACGCACGCAGAGGAGGCTCAAGATCTTTTCTGTGGTGATCATGATATGGCCATACTGCACAAGAAACAAAGAAAAGTCACCGTTGTGGGTGATCTAAACGCCAGAGTTAATCTTAAACACAGATTTGGGAGCATTTTATTGGTCTCTATGGTGCGGCGTTTATGAAGACAGTCATGGATCCCTTCTTCTCCCAAAATACACGCAACTGTTTCTTTACTAAACATATTAGACAGGCGGACACGACAAATAGAGAACAACATGGCGGCATCCGATATATCAAGATAAGGCAGTCAGACAGAACACAGTTGAGTCATGGACGGCGCAACAGCACAAACCTTGCGGACTAACAGAAGACGGCTGAAACACCAAATATTGTCCCCCAACCCAGATTTCACCGGAAACCATGCACTCAACTATGTGAAGCGAATTTCACCGATGCTGGAAGCTCGCTGAACACAAAGGCCAGTATTGACGATGAGGTGGTTGCTAACCGTATAGCTAACTCCAATCATCCTATTTGGAGAAAAAATGGAAATCTCCATCTTCTCCCCTAAAGAGATTTAAAGCACCAATCAGCAAAAGTGCAATCTAGAGTCTCAAAAAGAGTGAAACTGGTGTCTGGAACAGGAGGAGGATGAGGTGCCATATGGAGGAGCTGGTGGAAAGGTGGTGTAAAGCTTTTTGAGTCACAGTGCTGCCAAATCCTCACCCACTAACAGCTTTCCACCGAGGCAAAATCCCTGCGGGGATTTGAAAGGGCAATTAAGGTGATTCCCTAGTATTGCAATGCGCATCCTGTTCTGCGCATAACACAGCGTATGCCACGTTCGTATTCAGGAATGGCTAAGAGGCTTTATGGTCAAATTTCACGGCTCAGTTCTATTTTCTTTGTCTCACAAGTCTCAACGGATATTTCTGAACGAAACAGTGTTTACACTTAACCATAAAGACTCGTAGCCATGTGTGAATATTGATATATCGATCGTGGCCAAAAACATTTCAAAATAGCGACCTTTCCGGCGTGCGGGAAAGCTCGCTAGAAAGAAGAATGGCCGTTTTCAGAGCACAGCAGTAAAGAGCAAAAGTTGAGTGATAGCCTTGATGATGCTAAAGTGTCATTTCAGTCCGACAGTCAAAGTGAAACCGCGCTATCGGGGAGACGTGTTGTCAAGGGGTCGAGCTTGGTTTGCTTTTTGTTTTCTCCTAAACTAAGTTGGTGACCTATCTTTTTTTTGGCCTAATTTTATTCTCTTACTCATCCTCTTTGTGCTGTAAAAAAATTGTAAAAAATTTACTTCAGAAGAAAAAGTTACAGGAAAAAAAGTATTCGTAGCCATCACTCGTGGACACGAAATTGACTCCTCGAAATCACGCACCCGAGGAATATTTGTAGTCAGTGCCTTTTCAAGACGTGTGCCTGTGCCATAAAACAAACATTAAATTATTCCTTTTGAACAATATAATTCAACTGTTTTGTTATTCAAAAATTACTTCAAAGCTGCTTCCTGTTCATGCAAAACGTAGCCTGAACCGATGGAACAAACTTGTCCTTGATAGATGAAGTCGCTATGATTAACCAAACGAGCTTGGTGACCTATTTTTTTAATTGCATATTTCGAGTCACCATAATGTAGAGAACAATCGAGAAAAGTTTAAAGAAAATCTTACGACAACTTCTGTTACTAAGGAATCACCATAATGGTACCTTTGATGAGCATGAAGACTTCTAAAGTTAAAGTTTCCGGATCAGCTGCAGAATACTCGGCCACTATTATGTCCTTGTAGCCGCATCGTTTGAAAAACATGGCATTCTGGTTTCGTATGCAAGTAAGCGGCCAGTTATTCTGCAGGTTAGCTCGATCGGAGCCTGAGAATCGACCTCGGCTAATAACAACTGGTACACAATGTGCCTTGTGGTATAACGAGAAGGGGTACGTTTATTCAAAAATTGTCCGCGTATTTAGTTATATGACGATAACGTGCCTGGTTTGCTACGACTTACTGGGGACAATGAACAAATCGTTGAATGACGTTTTAATTTGGGTTATGAAATGTGCAATAAACCTTTCTTCGTCGTGCCATTAGTAGGTTATAGGACGTTTTCAGTGAAAGTTACGACTTCTGGTGGACGAACAAAAGAAGCCAATGAGAGATCTTTTGTTTTCGTCCACCAATATGGCGGTGATGACGTCACGTGAAAACCTCCTATTGACATATCAAACCCCTCTTTTTTTCAGGATGGAAAGAAAACGTTGCTCTTCAGGAGGAAGTTTCCCGGTTGATTTGAAGAATGAAAATTAGTATTCGTAGAGGCAGAAGTCCATAATCCAGAAGTATCGATCTCTCTCATTTGGGCTGACCCATCATTTTACGGCATTATCTAAATTTAGAATACAGGTCCCGCCAAATTATGGCCAATCAGATGGGGGCCTGATAACCACAACGCCTCTGATTGGTCTGTAACCAAGTAACCGCATGAGGGAATGCTCGTTCTTAATGCAAAATCGTGCGGGCGGAACGCAATGCCGCTACGTTTTGTCACCTCAAGAATCTAGCAGTGTCCGATCTAAAAATAGACAATACCGTAAACTCATGGCCCGTACATGGGCCTCATTCCATCGCAGTTCGAGACTTCTAGGTTACGTGAAAAGATGTATTCGAGTTAGACTTCATATAGGTGTTGCCCATCTACTGGTTACCTGCAGCCAGTTTTTAAGGTAAAAAAAAACGGAAATTGGATAAATTTCATTAGATGCGTTTGTATTTGCATCAAGAAAAACAAAACTTACGCCCTGCAACTGTGATCAGGCCCCGAGGGGGGGACTCATATAAAAATGATAGGGATGCCCGTCGTACCTTTTAGGGTTACAAAAGCGGTTTTGGTTCCTCTTAGGGTGTTCAGCCTCAAAAGGGTAGGGTATTGAGCCAAAAATTTATGACAGAAGACATTTGACAATTTAACTAATTTTTAATTTTGTCTAATTAAAACCAATAATTTGGTTCCTCCTAGGGGTGAAAAAAATTTCATGCCACGCCCGCAAGGCAGGATTCTGTTACCCCTTAGGGGTTCTTTTCAAAATTTCCGGCGAGCATCCCCTCCCCCCCCCCCCCTTCCCCGGGGACCAGGCGTTGATAATTGGGAAGAAGTCAACGGAAGGAGGGAGACGAAAAACATTTGCCTTTTCATGTGGGATTGTCAGATAGAGTCAGCTCAATCACAGATTTTCAAGAACTTTGGGTGTGGCGAGGTCCAAGCAAGTGCCTTTTGTTTATATCCTTGGTACTTTTTGGTGAAATGTTTCTGGGATAGTCTGGTTGGGTCACAGGCGGACAACCCTGAGAATGCGAGAGCGCGTGAGGTCACGTTATTTTAGACAGTCGTAACGGCCGATTCCACTGTTCGAGGAAAATGTTCCATAAAAATCGCGACGTTTCCTCACGAAAATTCATTTTATATGGACAGCCAGATAAATAAAGTTCACTCACCTACCATTTTTTGCGTTGTCCCGAGAGATTTGATGGGTTTTTGGGACGCGGCTTCGTTTTTCCCTTCAGATCTGACGCGTCGTCACCTACAATATAAATGTATATTTATTCTCGCATTTTGATTGGTTCTTTCCTGCGATGTATTGGAGGATAGACGCACGATTGAAGGGACCATATATAAAACAAGTAAAATCCATGTTGCCCTGTGTCTGTTCAGTAATAGATCACAGAAGACGTCAAAATGTGGTAAGAACATCAGTGTCACACTCGGGCTATCGCCTCGTGCCACTTTTTTGTTCTCACCACATTTTAAGGTCATCTGTGATCTATTACTGAACAAACGCACGGCAACATGGAATCTATTTGTTAAATATACACCTACAATATAAATATATTGTAGGTGACGACGCATCATATCTGAAGGGAAAAAGGCAGCGTCCCAAAAACCCATCAAATCTCTCGAAATTTGAAGTTTTGATGGAACATTTTCCTCGATGAGTGTTGAATAGTCACAGATAACGTGACGTCACGCGCTCTTGAATCCTCAGTTGTCTGCCTGTGGTTGGGTCACGAAAGTTTCGTTTTTTGTATAAAATTTATCAAACTTTGATTTGAGAAATCCATGAACTTTGAGAGCGTAACTGTAAGTGATTGATTCTAAAGCGCACAGTAGACTCTTATACCTTGAGGAAGACCCCTAATTCTGGCTTTGGTTATTAGAAAGGTGAATAACGCTATCTAACGAATCGATTAATTAAGCGCTTTTTAAAGAAATTTATTTATTGGCTGGGTAGTGATTTAATAATAATAATAATAATTTATTACTTATAGTGCGCCTGTTACATTGAGAGATGCTCACAGGCGCATTACAATATGGAAAGAAAAATTACAATATCGAGAGAAACTTAATATACCTTAATTACAAGTTGTTATAATATATAAAGCTCATTAAACTTATTTACAAAACCTATTTACAAAAGATAATCTATATATAAATAAAAATGAGCCGCATAGTTACTGTTTCTCATAGCAGCTGAATGCATCGCGGAAAAGATGCGTACAAAAGATAATCTATATATAAATAAGTGAGTTTATACAGGCAACCGTGGATGGCCGGCGCTTTTCGGCTCAAGAACACTCTCGGACTGGTCAATACAAAGAAAAAGAAAAATTGTTTCTCTGAGGGTGCGTTCGACTGACCGTATTCCGGAATAGAAATACATGGAACAGAAGTTAGAAATCCTTCGTTTTTACGGAGATTCACATAAAATTGTCGAACTGCTAAAATGCTATTTTAAACATATCTTTATTATCCTTGTTGCTTCAAAACATCAGGCATACCCTTTTAAATCATTACTCCACGTATTTTTATTCCAGAACAGGGTCAAACAAACGCACACTTACGTTGTGAACTATATTTGTAAAATACTGTGAAATTTATTTATGTTTAACCGACGACATGTTGCCATCTGTAGCGTTCCTCCAGCAGTTATGCGGATTCTCCTTACGTTTTCCCCACGCCGTTCTTATGACTTCCAGTTTGCCTAAAAAGATAAGGTGCGAAACAATCGAAGAAATGAAAGGCGAGGAAAACGGCTTGGGGACGAAGTGACAAGAATTCGATTTTTAATGCCTTTGTATGCATATGGGAAGGGCAGTTATTTTTTAAAGTTGGCAATACCACTGGCGTTCGTTGTTGTATATAAAAATGTTACAGAGGGTAGTTTTGTTTTAGCTTAGTATTTATCGATAGAAGGTTAAAACCATTCTGTGGTTTTGCAATCAGTCTTATTGTATGCCAAACTAATTTAAAGAGCAAGCCACATTATTTATTAGTTTAGATGGTTGTTTTAAAACGCAAAGATACGCATGCGCTGTCACAGTCTTTTTTCAAGAGCCTTGCTAGCAACGAAACGACTCAAAAGGAGTCGTATTTTGATCTTGATGTATTTGTGTTCACGTTTGCCAGGTTCACAGGTGCAAACGCGTTTTGTTTTTATTTCTTGCGTCAGCTATTGAGTTTCATTTTGCATTAAGACAGCTAACACGTTTGAAGACCAAAGATACTTACTAGTTGTGTTAATGATCAGCTGCAAAATGAAATAAAAGTAGAACGTTCATGGTTTACCTTTTAGTGGATACCATATTGAATCTCCTTTGTTTATCCCGTAGATCATTTGTAAACACAATTTGTGACATCAAAGAGAAAGAGCTCTTTTTTTCATGCGTCGGTTTAACGCAGTGTGACATGATCCGTTTGTTTGGAAACAAACCAAACTGAAAACTCATCCACAAGTTTCTCTCTCGTTAGCAAAACCAAGTTTAAGCCCCTCTTTGACTATTCACTTCCCGTTCTTGTCCTTCCTTCCGCGAAAAGTAAACCGACAAGGCCTTCTCTTTTTTTCTCCTTAGTCTGTCACAGTTATCTTCAACAGTTAAGCTCTTGTCGCTGCTAAGGGGATTCTATGGAGTTTAAGGAGAGTTAAGCACAACCTCGTTCCCAGGGTCTCTCTTCTCTGCCTCTTTTCTCAACGACAATGGAGGCAGAGAAGAGAGACCCTGGGAACGAGGTTGAGTTAAGCAAGGAAAACGGCACGGCAGCTTCAACGAAAACTTCAAAAAATATGACTTAGCGCTATCTTTATTAAGTATTTTGCGATTATTCCATGTTATTTACGTTGTAACTAACTGGATGGGTATGAACTTCTGATCTTGGGTATCCTGTGCATATGGTGAGCTTAAGCAAGTTTCGTTTTTCGTTCGTCTGCTTTTTCAGCGGCATCTTCAATTACGTCATACGTGCATGCACATCTCTATTTTAATACGTCATGTGCGCAAATGACGATCGCCGATCGCAATTCGCACCAACACGCTTGATTTTTGGCAAGGGACATTTTTTAGTAATCTCTCAGACAATTTCAACAAGTTCCAGAATTTTTTGTGACGTCATCACCTCCTTACTCCAAACATTCCATTTTCAGCCACGTACTGAAACTGCATCGTATTCACGGCATCTCGGCACATCTAGTGATTCCAATCTCCAAAATTCCCCAACGAATGCACTTCAATCAATGATTACTCCTAGTAAAGATAGAAAATGGTGCGCGCGGTAGTCAAAACTGTGCTATCCCGCCAATCCTTTGCCCTTTTATCGAAAACAGTGCATTTCTGTGCGTAAACGACGTTGTTATCGATCTACCCTGTCGAAAGAACGCCATGAAAGTCTTTTGTCGCGAAGTTAACACAAATCACTCTGATACATTATCAATACAGTTTTGACGTCTTCTTACACTTGATTCGAAACTACTAGAATGAATTCATCTTACAATAGTTAGGAAAAGCACAAAAAACAGCCAAAGGACAACAGCTGACGTTCGAATCGCCGCTCGCTGGCAACCCAGTTTTGGCGTCAAAGTTTAGTGACAAAAAAGTTGCCACAAAATCTTATAATGGTTTTCTGGCCCAGTTTTTGGTCAATTTAATTTCAGTAGCTCTCGCCGTATGCAAGTTGAATGGTTCATTTTTGTATGCCCGCGTTGTCGTTAAAACCTAAAGTTTGATGATTTCACGTTGTTTTTATGGAGAACGGCGGCAATAATATTCTTGCTTTGTGGCGTTGTCGCTGTCGTAGCCGTCGTCGTTTCTAACGGAGAGTTTAAGAAACGACAACGCCAAGAAACAGTAATATTATTGGTTAAAAGAGGAAAAAATGATCGTGCTGCACGTGCGGTACGCACTTTTGTACATTTCCCTCCCTCACTCGCCAAACAACAACGTAAAATGACCAATTTTCAGGTTTTGACGGCAACATGGACAAACGGCAGGACCGGCAGTGAATTTTTCCTTCTCTCTCTTTGCTTGAAAATCGTTATGTACCAATCTGGTTATAGGATACTTCGCCCATATTATTCGACATAAACAAGATGGAAACATCGTGAAACACTTAGGATAGCTCGAACTCATAGTTTGAAGTGAAGTTTTCGTCGCCGTAGCCGTCGTAGTTTCTGAAACTCCTTAACACCCTTAGCTAGCCAGGTGATCTGGTGACGTAATTCGGAGGACTGGGAGAAAAACTTTTGCGCCGTACCCCACAACCGCGCGCGGCCTTATTTTTTAATTCAACATGGCAGAGGCGAGGTTAGTTCTCGTCGTTTCTACTTGAATGTTCATTCAGTAACAGGAAATGTGGTAGACAAGTAATGATCCGTTGAGTTTTGGCGATGGAAGGTACTGCAGGGAGTTTGGAAACAACATCTAAGGCCCCGCGCGGTTGTGGGATACGGCGTCAAAACTTTTCTTCCGAGTCCTCCAAATTACGTCACCAGATCACCTGGAGGTCAGACGGGAGCAGAACGTGGGACGAACGCAGACCGGCACGAGTCGGTATCGGCCGCCATACATTTCTTTTCTTACGTTCACATGAGACCGGCCTGACAATGAAGTCAGACGGTCTGACTTCATCTCGGTCGCTGGACCGCGACCAGAAACTCTCGTCCCGGTCTGAATTCGTACCGTTCTCATGTAAATGACAATAAATCCCCAACTGGAATCAGAAATTTCAAGCCGGTATGCTTTTGGGTCTGCGATATATTTATTAAACAAAAAGTATCATTTCGTCCCGGCTTCATGTAAACAGGCTGCAAAAATTTCATGCCGGAACAGTTTCATACGTGTCTGAGTTCGTCCCGGTCTCATTTCAAAAAAGTAAAGTAAAGTGGTGCTTTTATATAGCGCCCTTATCACACGTCTCAAAGGCGCTTTACAATGATCAATTTACCCCCAGCGGACTGGAAGCATATACAGGGGCAAATTGCAGCCGCTTCTAAGCAGTCCATGCATTCTGGACATATGCCATATGTATAAAAGTAAACACTTTTCTGACGCTGATGGGGACAAACCTGATACCAGATTCTTACACTTAATTGAATAATGAACTCTTTTAGTGCATCTAATTACGTTCGTCACGGTTTTCTGCGTTATTTCTGTGCGCAATTGTGCAACTTGAACCACTTAATATACGCTCATTTCCTACTCCGTGTACGTGCACAAAGGAAAAGCCTGGCATCTTAGGTCATCTTTATGGACCACCTTACTCTCAAATCACGGTTTCATCAGGGTAAGATCCTTGAATTCGCAAAGGCACATGAGGCATCGACAAATTTCCAGAACTTCGTCGTTCGCTCATCCGCTTCGCGTCCGAAAACCCACGCTTCGCTCCCCACTGAACATTTTCTCCTGGGATTCTCGTGAGGTCGACTTGTGGCAAGTCTAGGCATAGGTCAGTATACAAGAAACGGATTCAATGGGATTTGAACCCGATGCTATGCTCATGCATGAAGCCACCCGGTTCACGGGGGCAGGTCAATTTGTGGGGGTGGAGGTCAGTTCGATTCGTATATGAGACAATTATACACACAAGTGCAAGGACTTCAAATTACACTTGCCAGGAATACGATAATGTTACAACACCTCATTATCCAATTTTCGCTCTATTAGCCACTTACAGGAGGTTAAAAACAAAGGAAAATTTCAAACTTTTAGCTCCACAAGTGGTCGCGGTCGCTTAAGAGAGGTGGTCTCTTATAAGAGGTTCCAAATATAGTGATTTGACTTAGAAACTGTTGGTATTTTGGAAAACTGGTCTCTTAAGAGAGGTGGTCGCTTACGAGAGGTGGTCGCAACCGGAGGTTCGACTGTATTTCAGCTGCGCTCCCTCGATTTGTCAATTTTGTCTTCAGTTGTGGTATGGACAGAAACGTTCGATGTTTCAAAGGCAACTTAAGCTAGAAAGTCGACTGTCGAATTTGTGTAAATGTTAAAAGATTTTCTAAATTAAGTTTGCTTGATTTCCCAACTAGTTATGGGAATTAGAAGGAAAAAATGGAGAAATTTAACGCGAAAACGTGAGGCTTTTTTTAGTTTGTGTTGATTTCCTGAGGCCTTATAGGCTTATAAGTACGCAAAGGCTGTAAAATTTGACAAACGCGAAAAATTCCTTTCCTTCATCAAGCTAGAACACCCACGTAGAAATCGGAACTGATTACTTTGAGCCGGCTCACCATCTGACATCATTACCCACGAACGTGAAAAAAAAACCCGCCTTCTTCTGAAAGAAATTTGACCGCTTCAAACCTCCTCGCTCTTTGATTAAGGTGGCATGTACCTCAAAAATTGTTATTTTTTCACAAGCTTTTCAACAAAATGCAACCTGCACACTTTGAATACAGACCACGAGACAAGTCTATCTAGTCCTCCGGGATTAAAATGAACATGGGATATAAAGTTCTATTGCGCTATAAAGTGGTTCAATTTAGGCATTTTGTCTCGCAATTTTAGACTAAAGACCCCAACACAAACGGCTTCAACCTTCGTTCGATTTTGTTGGACCGTGTTGAACGATGTTGGCTGCTGGGGTGGGCAAACAGTTCCAACACATTACCTAACCTCGATTCAATCGATTCAGCATGTTTCAACACGGTTGAAAGGGGGAGGGGGGAAGGGTAAACGTTTTCAACATCGCTGTTCAACAAAATCGAAAGGATGTTGAAGCAAATCTTGAAGCCGTCTGCCCGATCTTTGAGAGGCACAAGCCGTACGTTAAATTGCCTAATATTCTCCACGATATTTATCTTTGTTTTATTTTTCTGCGTGTGTGTATGTTACCGGATTTTCTACTTTCCGCAACTGTTCTTGCAGTTTTGAAACTTTATAAAGCAATAACCACTGAAATGTTCCGGCTTTTCTTTACTGAATTGAGCGTCATCTCAGAACAACGTGAGAAAATTCAGGTCGCGCCTAAACTGAAACGAGTTCCGAGAATGCCCAAAATGATATATCATTTCGTGGTTTGAATTGAAATCACCTTTTGGCGAGGTTCGAGTAGATTTCCCAGAAACTGGACACGAGATTAGTATTGTGATACGGCTGGCACATGAGCAAGGACGCCTTGTTTTGGAATTCGGAATACAAAGGCTGACACCTAAACGCATCTCTTTTCACATCTTAATTTTAAATAGCTTTCTAGCTATTGTGACCACTTTTCTGCGGGTCAAATTTCGCCGCATGTCCAGACAGAACAATGCACAAGAGAAAATAAACTCTTAATTAGTTCAAACGAACGGTATTGAAGCCCCAGAATGATTTCTATCCTTTGTCTCGTTCCATATGAAAAACTGTCACTCGTGAAACTCACGGCTTACATTTTTGCTCTCAGTTTATATGAAGCTTTTGGCTTGAATGGACTGAAAATGGACGCGCTGATTACGTGAAGTAGTACGTGACAATAACGCCAAATCTAGTATTGAATCAGAAATAATCAAGGATGTTAATGGAAAGTTCAACACTTTACCAAACCCATAGTGGGTCAGTTCACCGATATATATATTTTTTTTTTTTCATGTGAACCCTTATTCGATGTGAAAAGGCAATCAAAAAGATCTATTTTTCTCACGATTTTCTGCGCTGTTTGTATTGGTTGTACATGCATACTGAACTACTTAAAAATACGCTCATTTCCTATACCGTGTACGTGCACAAAGGAAAAAACTCTTTAAGAGTTATGAGCAAAACATAACATGAATATTTCTGATATATGGCCTAGCCTGGAATCATAAGTTATCATTATGACAAATAAGAGATCGACAAACTTCCAGAATTGTCTCACGTAAACTTTGCTAACTCATGCTCGGTATAGGCCGATATAGAACAAAACCATTTCATTAAGTTTCACGTCACGTTTACAAAGCATCAACCACCTAATGAAAAAATCACAAACGGTTAATTGGACAACGTGATTGGGAACTGGAGCTGAAAGGTTCTTGAATTTCTATTTTAGGTGAAAAAGACGTCAAGACCAATAGGGTCTCAATAGATATTCAAGTGTGATGGGTTTGCGGAATTAGACTACAATTTTGAGGGATGCTTGTTTAATGAGCAATTTTGGAAGCAACAATAATTATCACCTGGCAAGCTAAGTAAGGGGGTGTTAACATGATACGTGGGCGATTTTCGCACCGGCGCGAGTTCACTCCGGTTCCTTCTCTTAGCTCTGTATTTTTTTACATGATATTATCACCGCAAAAAGTCATGCTGGGACGACTCACACCGGGGCGATTTCACCCCGGTTGCTGCACCGGAGCGAAAAGGGAGCTTAAGCACGCGCGTTTTTGAGACGTGGACGGCAACCACAACTGAGCTGTTTTCCCTCTTAACCTGTTTTCACACAACCACATTTACATTGCTAAGTATCTTTTCTCCATTAGAGATGATAAGTATAAAAATCTGGGAGACCCCTCTGTCCTGGCAAGCGAAATTTTCTCTTCCGGTTGCCGTCCTTGTCTCAAAAACGCGCGTGCTTAAGCTCCCTAATATTTCGTTCCGGCGCGAAATCTCGCAACGGTATCATGTAAACGAGGAACGGGGGGGGGCTGGAACGGCTAGCACATGCGTACTTTTCCTGATAGACGCCATATTTGCAATTTGGAATCACTTTTGTATGTTATCGATATGTGGTGTCCCTTCAGCTGAACACGATACGAATTCACCTAGTCATCATGTATACGAAATCAAGAAGTCACCTCGGTGTGAAACTTGAGCCTCTGCGAGTTTTCTCGTGTAGACCCTTCTAACTCAATTCGAGATTGAATGAAATATATCAGTTGATATCTGCTTTCAACATTTAGGTTTTTGCCAAGCAAACACCAATCAAAGGTAATTTTTAAAGTACGTAAAATATTCAATTCACGTGCGTCTTGGATGGCGGATGGTCCTTTGAAACATTGCTGGTCTTTTTGTAAATAAGAAATCGAGATAATGCCCTTGAGCCACACCTAAGTAATCAGAGGAAGATATAAAATTGCAATCGTGAAATTCCTTCTTATTAAGCGCTAGTTATTCGGCTGACTTTTCAGTTTCATTGGAAATTTCGTTTTGAGGGAAGTACCTTGAGCTTGTCGTGAAGTTTAAAACTAGTTTTGTGACAAGAGACGTCGGAAATAAACACAATTGCAACACAAAACAGGAAAAAACACGGCACTTTGTTTTTGCTTGAATTATGTTCTCCTTATTGAAAAATAAAACACTTGATTTCACAATCCGGTGGATAAGTGACTACTTTTTCTTCTATTGTTCTTAAAGTCGACTGTCGAATTTGTGTAAATGTTAAAAGATTCTCTAAATTAAGTTTGCTTGATTTCCCAACTAGCTATGGGACTTAGAAGAAAAAAATGGAGAAATTTAACGCGAAAACGTGAGTTTTTTTTTTTAGTTTGTGTTGATTTCCTGAGGCCTTAGAGGCTTATAAGTACGCAAAGGCTGTAAAATTTGACAAACGCGAAAAATTCCTTTCCTTCATCAAGATAGCCGAACTGATTACTTTGAGCGAAAAAGCCGTTTTCAACATCGCTGTTCAACAACATCGAACGGATGTTGAAGCAAATGTTGAAACCATTTGCCCGAGGCTTGAGAGCACAAGCCGTACGTTAAATTGCCTAATATTCTCCACGATATTTATCTTTGTTTTATTTTTCTGCGTGTGTGTATGTTACCGGATTTTCTACTTTCCGCAACTGTTCTTGCAGTTTTGAATCTTTATAAAGCAATAACCACTGAATTGTTCCGGCTTTTCCTTAATTGAGCGTCATCTCAGAACAACGTGAGAAAATTCAGGTCGCGCCTAAACTGAAACGAGTTCCGAGAATGCCCAAAATGATATATCGCAGCATTGCTTCGCCTTCGTGGTTTGAATTGACATCAAGTAGATTTCCCTGAAACTGGACACGAGATTAGTTTTGTGATACGGCTGGCACATGAGCAAGGATGCCTTGACTTGGAATTCGGAATACAAAAGCTGACACCTAAATGCATCTCTTTTTATATCTTAATTAATTGCTTTCTAGCTATTGTGATCACTTTACTGCGGGTCAAATTTTGCCGCATGTCCAGACAGAACAATGCACAAGAGAAAATAAACTCTTAAGGACGGTGCCTACTAATTAAAGATATTTTTGCCCCGGTGTGTGATTAGGCCGGAAATGTAGATCTTAACAAGTGTTATTGAAATCCAAAAAGAAAATTGGGGGTAACCACGCATTTTTAAAACATAATTCATGAATAATATTTGTAAAAAGCTTTAAAATACAAAGCAATGTATGGCGTTCTTTCTCAAATTGAAGCTTAATTATCTCTCAAAAATGCATGGTTACCCCCAATTTTCTTTTTGGATACCAAAAATACTTACTAAGATCTACTTTCTCCGGATAGTTTTAAACCGCGCAAAAATATCCCTGTATTACTAAGCGTTACCGATAGGAAATCCGAGTATCTCGAGATGCGCAGAACGTATGTGCAATAACAATAGTAGGCACCGTCCTCAATTAGTTCAAACGAACAGTATTCAAGCCCCAGATCAGTGATTTCTATCCTTTGTCTCGTTCCATATGAAAAACTGTCACTCGTGAAACTCACGGCTTACATTTTTGCTCTCAGTTTATATGAAGCTTTTGGCTTGAATGGACTAAAAATGGATGCCGATTACGTGAAGTAGTACTTGACAATATAGCCACATCTAGTGTCAAGGGCACCCAACGTCAACTTTCGGAAAATATCTGTTCGGAAGACGATTTGAGATCTAGAATTTTCCGAAGATTTGTTGTAAAATTTCTTGCTTGCCTGCCTGTCCAAGGATTTTCGAACATCTAAAAAATGGTATAATTGCCCAATTTTGACGGATTTTTACCCTAAAACGGTCACGTAGAATTTTCGGGAGCACTTTTTCTGGCTGAAGTTTTCGAAAAGGTAACTTTTGATCCCTATAAATTTCGGATCACTAGACTTTCAGCTAGGAAATCCGAACAGATGAAAAATTTTTAGGGGATAAAAATATGCCTATATCTACCGTTTAAATACTAAAATACGTTTAACAATGCTATGTTTAAGTGGTTTTGAACTATATTCTCGTTGGGTGCCCCTGTAGTATTGAATCAGAAATAATCAAGGATGTTAATGGAAAGTTCAACACTTTACCAAACCCATAGTGGGATCACCGATATTTTTTTTTCATGTGAATCCTTATTCGATGTGAAAAGGCAATCAAAAAGATCTATTTTTCTCACGATTTTCTGCGCTGTTTGTGTGTGCTGTTGTACATGCATACGGAACTACTTAAAAATACGCTCATTTCCTATACCGTGTACGTGCACAAAGAAAAAAAACTCTTTAAGAGTTATGAGCAAAACATAAAATGAATATCACTGATATATGGCCTAGCCTGTTATCATGAGTCATCATTATGACAAATAAGACATCGACAAACTTCCAGAATTGTCTCTCGTAAACTTTGCTAACTCATGCTCGGTATAGGCCAATATAGAACAAAACCATTTCATAAAGTTTCACGTCATTGTTTACAAAGCATCAACCACCTAATAAAAAAATCACAAACGGTTAATTGGACAACGTGATTGGGAACTGGAGCTGAAAGGTTCTTGAATTTCTATTTTACGTGGAAAAGACGTAGAGACGTCAAGACCAACAGGGTTTCAATAGATATTCAAGTGTGATGGGTTTGCGGAATTAGACTACAATTTTGACGGACGCTTGTTTAATGAGCAATTTTGGAAGCAACAATAATTATCACCTGGCAAGCTAAGTAAGGGGGTGTTAACATGATACTGGGGCGACTTTTGCACCGGCGCGAGTTCACTTCGGTTCCTTATCTTAGCTCTGTATTTTTTTACATGATATTATCACCGCAAAAAGTCATGCTGGGACGACTCACACCGGGGCGATTTCACCCCGGTTGCTGCGTTTTTGAGACGTGGACGGCAACCAGAAGTGAGCTTTTTTCCCTTTTAACCTGTTTTCACACAACCACATATACATTGCTAAGTATCTTTTCTCCATTAGAGATGATAAGTATAAAAATCTGGGAGACCCCTCTGTCCTGGCACGCGAAATTTTCTCTTCCAGTTGCCGTCCCCCTCCCGACCCTCAAGCCGGCCCAGACCCAGCCGCGCGAATCCAAGATGGAGACCTCATTACGAATTCCGGTTTTTTCGACCATCCAACCGCCTGCGAGCAGGTTAAGTAATTTCATAGCATTTAAATGTGAATGCTACGTTATAATGCAAATACAATACACAAAGAATCTTAACCCTGAGATTTGAATTGGTTACGGCAACATTGAGTTAGTCGATTTGGTCTATTGTTTATTTTACCCGAAGACTTGGTATAAAAGAAGACACTTTTCTGACGCTGATGGGGACAAACCTGACAGTTCTTACACTTAATTGGGTAATGAACTCTTAGTGCATCTAATTAAGTTTGTGTTTTCTACGCTATTTCTGTGCGCAATTGTGTAACTTGAACGACTTAAATACGCTCATTTCCTCTTCCGTGTACATGCACAAAGGAACAAAGAGGGGGACATTGGGGGGTACCCAATACCGCAATACCCCAAGAACAATTGGCAAATACCGAAATGCCGTGTCGAAAATCGACGAAATACCGATACCGCATTTAGATCATTGAAGCATTGGCGCACTTTCGTCAGCAGTTTCCTCTATTTTCTCCTCACTACTACGTTATACCTTGAGGACCTTGAGGACTGTAAAATCGTAAATTACGTAAATTCGTGTCAAAAATATCTTCTTCTTTTTGTGAAATGTGAAAGGCCGATTTTATTTCCCGTGAATTGTGAAAGGACCAATTTATTTTCCGTTAATCCCCCTTTACGACCTTTACTGGCCACCGTCGTCAAAGTCAGCGCACTCAAAACCATTATGGACATTATAAACCATTTTCAGCTTGATATTGAGTTTTATACAGGAAGTCGCCCCAACAGCTATAAACTCCCATATATTTTACCTTGTGTGCCCGAAAACAAAAAGAACCTCCCACGCGCTCGGGTAGTACGAGTTTTCTAATTAAATGTGGGACCATTCTGAGACTTCTGAGATTAATCTGTCTAGGGTCGTCAAGCTATCGTACACGCTGCATAACAAATGAAACAAATTTACCAAATCCTCTCTCGTAACTTCACAAGGCGTTTTTCGCCTTTCGCAACAGCGCATCGAAAGTTATTCTTCTTCCGATACTGTTCGGCCCCCTTGCCTTCTTCATAAAAAAAAAAAGCCACACAGTCCATAATGACCTCATCATCTGGAGCAGCCTCAGCCATTCCGAGAAAAGACCAGAAAACGTGAGAAGACCTCGAATTACCGGTTTACAGATCGAACTGAGTCGGGTCAGGTAGCTCAACGGAAACGGAATTGTCATTGGAAGCAAAAACAATCACGTTGTAGATTATTGTGTAATCATTTATCATTATGACAAAACCTTAATCGACCTTTATATACTTTACAGATTTATAGCTTGCTTCTTTACCTTTATAGCTTACTGAACGTTAGTGTGTTTTGTTTTACATAGTGTATTGACCTGTATGAGGTCTATGAGACAGGAGAGGGCAAATGAACGGTACCGCGATATCGTGAAGGATCTTCTTCAGCCTTCTTTTAGGCAGGGGTCGCACTAACGCTTTTGGTGTTTACATTGGACATAAAATCTGTCATCGCGAGCCTGCGACAAGTGCGACCCTTTTGTCGCGACCAGACATAACTATGTCCGAAGGACCTAAAGATCAAAAAAGCCGATGTCCTGCCTCGAAGCAGGTCATATCTTGTCTAATGGCCTTAAAATAACATTTTTATGTTTTTCTTCGGCCGCAATGTCCATCAAATCTGAAATACCGGCAAAAATCGAATTTTCGCAATTCTTCAAAGGTAACACATGTGCCTAGCTAGCTACAGTGGAACCTCGATTTAACGAAGTCTCTGGGGACCGGCCAAATTTGTTCGCTAAATCAAGGGTTCGTTATATCGAAAACCTCGCTGTAAAAAGCTCTTTTCGCGCGTGAAATATTAAGAGTTGACAGTCCGGTATCAAATATCATTTATGTCCCAGACGTGCGACCTCCAAGACTCCCGTGGCGTAAATGTCGTGACATATTTGTGGGACAACATATGACGCGACATAAAAAAAATATGGCCACAGTGCGACCCCTGCCTTACCGAATACCGTCAGCCAAAAGGATGAAAAAACCGCATACCGCCGGGCTAGATGACTGAAAAAAAGCCCAATACCGCAATACCGGAAACCCCAATGTCCCCCTCAAAAAACTCTTTATGAGTTATGAGCAAAACATAAAATGAATATTACCGATATGTGGCTTAGCCTGGCATCTTAGTTCATGTTTATGGATCACCTTACTCTCGAATCACGGTTTCACTTTGCAAACTTCCAGAATTGTCTACATAAACTTTTCTAACTCATGCTCAGAATAGGCCAATAAAGAAGAAACAGCTTCAATTGGATTTGAACCCAGTGGCAGGTCAATTTGTGAATTTGCGGGGCTCAGTTCGATTCGTTCCTGTTATGAGTTCGAATCCCGCGGGTAGAAGTCTCCTAAATTTTTCGAGTGTCAAAATGAGACAATTGTGCACATAAGTGCATGCAAGGATCACTTCTATCTTTCATATATAAACCGCACTTCAAATATTCCTTTTTTGTTCATTTATGGTCAGTCCTTTCACGGCAATGAATGAACCCAACACATTAATTGATCTTCTCCAAACTGAGTGGCTTCATGGCTCTGTTGGTAGAACATTGCACTGGCATCGCATGCAGAGGTCATAGGTTAAATTCCCGTTGAAGCCCATAGTTTTAATCGTAAAACCTTGATTGAGACAAGGGATCAGTGTACGAGAAAACAAAATATTTCGCCTGCGCTCCCTCGATTTGTCAAATTTGTCTTCCGTTGTGGCACTGTGAGTCGAATTTGTGCAATGTTAAAAGATTCCCTACAAATTAAGTATGCTTGATTTCCCAACTGGCTGTGGGAATTAGAAGAGAAAAATGCGTGAGGATTTTGAGCTTGGGTTGATTTCCTGAAGCCTTAGAGACTTATAATTACTCAAAGGCTGTAAAATTTGACAAACGCGAAAAATTCCTTTCCTTCATCAAGCTAGAACACCCACATAGAAATCGGAACTGATTACTTTGAGCGAAAAATCCGGCTTACCATCTGACATCATTACCCACGAACGTGAAAAAAACCCGCCTTCTTCTGAAAAGAAATTTGCCCGCTTAAAACCTGCTCGCTCTTTGATTAATCACTTCTGAGTTAAAATGAACATGGGATATAAAATTCTTTTGCGCTATAAAGCGGTTCAGTCTGGGCATGTTGTGTCGCGATTCTCTTATAAAGACCGGTCCAGGTCGCTCGTGCCACGCATTCTTCTAAACAGCGGGAGTGCGTGACACGAGCGACCTGGACGGCTTCAACTTCCGTTCGATGAACCGTGTTAAACGATGCTCGCTGCAGCTGGAGCTGGTAAACGGTAAACGGTGTCAACACATCGTCAACATCTGCTCATCTTCGATTCAACGTGTTTCGTGTTTAAAGGGGGGCAAACGGTTTTTCAACATCGCTGTTCAACAAAATCGAACGAATGTTGAAGCAAATCTTGAAAACCATTTGCCCGAGTCTTGAGAGGCACAAGCCATACGTTAAATTGCCTAATATTTTTCACGATATTTATCTTTGTCATATTATTTTGCGCGTGTATGTTACCGGATTTTCTACTTTCCGCAACTGTTCTTGCAATTTTGAAACTTTATGAAGCAATAACCACTGACATGTTCCGTCTTTTTAATTGTGCGTCATCTCACAACAACGTGAGAAAATTCAGGTCGCGCCTAAACTGAAACGAGTTCCGAGAGAACGTTACATGACCTATGTAAAAATGCCCAAAATGACCTATCGCAGCATTACTTCATCTTCCTGCAATGTAAGACTGCGTCTGCCTTCGTACGTGGTTTGAATTGACATCACCTGAGGCGAGGTTCGAGCCGATTTCCTTGAAACTGGACACGAGATTACTATTGTGATACGGCTGGCTCATGAGCAAGGATGCCTTGACTTGGAATTCGGAATACAAAGGCTGACACCTAAACGCATCTCTTTTTGTATCTTGATAGCTTTTCTAGCTATTGTAATCACTTTTCTGTGGGTCAAATTTCGCCGCATGTTCAGAAAGAACGTGATAATGCACAATGTTCAAACAAGAGAAAATGAACGCTGACTTACAAACGAACAGTATTCTAGCCCCAGAGTGATTTCTATCCTTTGTCTCGTTCCATAAGAAAAACTGTCACTCATGAAACTCACGGCTTACATTTTTGCTCTCAGTTTAATAAGAAACTTCTGAAACTTGAATGAACCGAAAATGGAACAACACCAAATCTAGGATTTAATCAGAAATAATCAAGGATGTTTGACGGATAGTTGAACGAACACTTTACCAAACCCATAATGGGCTCACCGATATTTGTTTTAATATCACTGAGAATCCTCAGTAATCTCACGGTTTTCTGCGCTGTTTCTGTGTGCTGTTGTACATGTACTGAACTACTTAAAAATACGCTCATTTCTTATACCGTGTACGTGCACAAGGAAAAAAAAATCTTTAACAGTTCAGAGAAAAACATAAAATGAATATTACTGATATATGGCCTAGCCTGGCATCATAAGTCATCATTATGGACCACCTTACTCTCGGATCACGGTTTCACAGGGGCAAGGACATAAGTGAATTCCCAACAAATACGGCATCGACAAACTTCCAGAATTGTCTCACGTAAACTTTGCTGACTTATGCTCGGTATAGGCCAATATAGAACAAAACTAGTTCATAAAGTTTCACGTCATTGTTTACAAAGTATCAACCACCAAATGAAAAAATCACAAACGGTTAATTGGACAACGTGATTGGTAACTGGAGCTGAAAGGTTCTTGAATTTCTATTTTACGTGAAAGAGACGTCGAGACGTCAAGACCAACAGTGTTTCAATAGATATTTAACTGTGATGGGTTTGCAGAATTAGACTATAATTTTGACGCTTGTTTATTTAGCAATTTCAAGTGGAAGGCTTAATTCGAGGTTGCTTGAAATATATCAGTTGATATCTGCTTTCAAAAATTAGGTTTTTGCCGAGCAAACGCCAATCAAAGGTATTTTTTTAAGTACGCAAAATATTCAATTCACGTGCGTCTTGGATGGCGGATGGTCCTTTGAAAAATTGCTGGTCTTTTTGTAAACAAGAAATCAAGATGACGCCCTTGAACCACACCTAAGTAATCAGAGGAAGAGATAAAATTGCAATCGTGAAATTCCTTATTAAGCGCTAGTTATTCGGCTGACTTTTCAGTTTCATTGGAAATATCGTTTTGAGGGAAGTACCTTGAGCTTGTCGTGAAGTTTAAAACTAGTTTTGTGACAAGAGACGTCGGAAATAAACACAACACGACAGGAAAAAACACGGCATTTTGTTTTTGCTTGAATTATGTTCTCCTTATTGAAAAATAAAATACTTGATTTTAGAATCTGGTGGATAAGTGACTACTTTTTCTAGTATTGTTCTAAAAATCGTTGTAAAGGATCACGTGCTCTTGAAGATTTTGTACATTCTCATATTTTGCGGTATAGAAGTGCCCTGCAGTTTACATAGCTGCTGGAGAGAATCAATCGTTATCCACCCTTTCAGCAACAAACAAGGGAGAGCCTCCCTTATTTGTTTCAAAATTGAATTATTTAGGTCATCATGACCACTTTGTCCTAAATAAGCGTCGATAAACTACTAAGCTAAATATTATTATTATTATTATTATTATTATTATTATTATTATTATTTATTCATTTATTTAGTACTGTCACCAAGATTTACCCGTCGATAAAGAGCGTGGGACACAGAAACAGGCTTTAATTTTGTTTGGCTAGAAACCCATTCAAATAGTGACTAAAAGGAAGTGACGAAACTAGACTGTGAGCAGTCCTCTCCTTTGCTCGAAAATCCGCCTAGAGAACGTGATATCCGCCGAGGGGCAAAGCCGCGAGCCGCGATCCAGTCTATGACGAAACCGGTTAAGAAGTGAAACTCTTCACCTTTCAAACTTATGGTATTTTCGTGGTATATATGGTGAGTTACCAAGGGCCTTGGTAGGTTTCAGTAACATACAACAATAGGAGACCAAGTAACAGAGGACGTTTTCCGTGCTTCCATAGCCTCATCTAAACACGAGGAGCAGTTGGGAGAATTCGAGACAGATATGCAAACCCGAGACGCAGTCGAGGGTTTGCAAATCTGTCGAGAATTCTCCCAGCTACCATGAGTGTTTAGATGAGGCTATGGAAACACGGGAAAAAGTCCTCAATTGCTTTCATAAAATATTTCTCAAAGATAATTTGACAAATGAAAGAAAATGCTGTTTTTTTTAATTTGTAAGTCTTGATTGAAACAGATTTTCTTGATACACCAATCCAAACGCGCGTCTACATAACCAATCAAAATTCGCGTGATGTCACAGGCGGCATTGTCACAGTACTCCGATCTAAACGCCGCTGTTGACCAATGAGAGTGCGCGTACTATGCTAATTGGTCAAGAGGGTGGTTAATGAAATGTGTGGGAGGGTAACCACAACCAGACGATTCGTAAAGAAATGGTTTTATAAATAATAGTGTCGTCAAGTGGTCGACAAAGGCTTATCCACAGAATTGTCGTTGTTGTCGACAAATATTACCTTGATTCAGAATTTTTTTCATCATCGTTTGCAGCGAAAGATCGAACAAACAAGACGTGTAATAGTTCGCACCCGGCTGGTTTTCATCACACGATCACGAGGAAGTGAACATAATGAAAGCTGTTTTGTTTCTTCTTTGGTACCTTGTCGTTGATTTAGTCTACGTTTTGGGCAGTGACATCTACAAGTCGGTTAATTGGGCCCCTCAAAATGCATTGTAAGTACAGTATTTTTACCGATGTACCGCTTACATGAAAGCTAACTTCCTTGTGGCCATTGGCCGGCGAGACTTTTCTAGAACGAACGCGAGTAAACAAAACAGAGCCGCAGCTAGCGGGCTTGCAGGCTATAATTATACTGTATATAGCTGGCCATTGTGCAAGAACTCGGCTACTCTCTTGAAAACCAAGTGAGTGCGTTTAACTTAAGGAAGAACTTCATCATGCATGAAAGGCTTCCTGAAGTTTCACTTTGAAAGGTTCAAACCGTTTCGTGCGTTTACTTCTGTAAAAGGGTGACAATTTAGTCGCAAAATCCAAATGATATTCAAACTAATGACATTCAATATTTTTCAAATTTAAAGTGCTTTTGTTTCAGTCATCTTTAATAGTTTCCTGTCACAACTTGTTCCACATCACAAATCGTTTGTAAACGACAAAAGAAAATTCTGCATTAACTTGAAAATCATCAAAACTTTCATGAAACACGCGAGGTTGTTGGTGGTAAAAGGCTGTAAACGGTTTGTTTGCTTTTAACCGACAACCTCATAATCATTTCTATGAAAATTAATTTTTCAAGGAAGTTGGGTGGACTTTCATAATTACTGATTAGCCCTAGTTATGTAAAACCAAAGAACAAAGTGGAGGTTAAGGACAGCGCCCACTAATTCATAGGTATTTTTGCCCCGGTTTATGATTATGCAGGAAATGTAGATCTTAACAAGTGTTATTGAAATTCAAAGTGGAAATTTTTGGTAACCACATAATTGAGTAAGAAGCTTTAACATGCAAAGAAATGTATGGCATTCTCTCTCGAATTGAAGCTGGATTATCTGAATTATCCCAATTTTCTTTTTGGATACAAAGAGTACTTACTAAGATCTATTTTCTCTGGATAGTTTTAAACCACGCTAAAATATCACTGTATTGCTAAGCATCACCTATAGGAAACCCGAATATCTCAAGATGTGCAGAACGTATACATTTACGATAACAATAGTAGGTTGCATCCTTTATAATGGCAGACATTCCATCCCCTTTTGAAGGAAGATAGGGAGTATTTTCTAGCACCTGTAGAGGGGTCTGGGGTTAATGCCCCCCAGGAAATTTTGCAAATTTAGGCTCTTTCAAGTGGCATTTCCTGCATTTTGACATCATTTTTGTCGTATTCTAGAAGGTCTTTAAACCTTTTCGTGCTTTTCTGCACAACACGCTCGGGGTGTTCAATGAAGAGACTGAGCAAGACATTATAGGATAAGAAAGTGTAATACAAAATGTTTTACACTCATATCACAAAAAAATGCTTTAAGATAAGCAATTTTTTTCCTTGTTTTCAGAATTTCATGATAAATCAGGAGAATCTGATAAAAATCAGGATAGTGAGAGTACACTTTGAACTGGGAATTGTCACTTGTGCTATCCAAAACTTATTTTAAAATTCGACTGAGTGAATATTGTGACATTCAACAAATACTGGACTTGTGCTCTCCAAGTTATTTGAAGTACTGAATTTCACAATGAGTGGCCCTGGTCTACCTCTTGCTATAAAATATTGGAGCTTGAATAACATACTTACCTGTAGCTATTAGAGGGTGATGTGAAGTGCTAGTGTTCTACCCATATGAACCATGTGAGCGTTAGCCCTACTAATGGAAATGAGCCAACGCAAGGGCAGCGAAAAACTCTGACCAGGGTGGGAATTGAACCCACGACCTTCAGGTTAGATCACCGCTGCTCTACCGACGGAGCTACAAGGTCAGACAGGAACAGGCCGTGGGAACTGAAGATGTTAAAGTCACAGCAATGAACATGTACAAGTACAAGGAAGGATTACGTTTTTGCAAACGTTGGCCGTGTAATAGAAATGGGCCCATGCAAGGACCAAGAAAATTTCTAACCAGCATTTTTCTCTGTCCTTGTGTGAGCCCATTTCCACTAGTAGGGCTAACGCTCACATGGAACCTTCATATGGGTAGAAAACTAGCACTTCACATCACCCTCTAATAGTTAAGTATGTTGAAATACATGGCCAACGTTTGCAAAAGCGTAACACTTCCTTGTACTCGAATAACATAATTGGGTTGTCAAAGTAAGATGAGCAAATTTAACCTAATGCAGATGAGCTTTAAAAAAAAAAAGGTGCTGCATTTGGGTTATTTTATTGTGTACTCTTTCACTTTGCTTAATAATGTTCAACCTCAAAGTTTATTGGAGGAAGGGATGTCAGTTCTTTACTGCAGATGATCTTCAACTCATTTGTTTTTTAATATATTCTCAAGCAGTTTCAATATTAATTTTGGCATTTCATTCATTGTAATGATAAAGATATTATTTTGTGTGAATTTGTTGGTCTTCTCTAAAAGACCCAGTACTGTTAACTTACATGCACAGTAATGTGGGCTGAGAGCAAACTTCATGACTTGAAGGTCCTTGCTAAGATTTACAGTGTCCCGAATTAGTGCACCAGTGTAAGAACACCACACGCTTAAATAAAATTTGGACTTTCCTTTCCTTTCCTTTCTTTTCCTTTACAATACATTGGCTCAAAATAATGTTGTACTACAACTTATTAAAAGCTTTGCTCCTTTTTTTTTCTTACATGTACGATGTAGCTGCGAAAGGGGTATAATAATGCAATTGCAAGGGCTCATTTATTTTTAGAACGAGAGCTGGTCGTCTTCATCTTCTTGTTCAAATATACAATAATATTATCTTGTGATTAATTCTATGTACTGTACACTTTATCACATTCCCTAGTTTGAAAACTTTATTTCTTTCATGTATCTTTTTATCTCTTCCATGAATCTTTTTATCTACATAATAACCGGTCAACCTTAATGTGAAAAGTTTTCATAATTTACAGGTTTTGCATTGTCTAATAATGATATAAGCAACTTGCATGGTAAATATTGGTGGTTTTAGAGAGATTTCTTTGATTAAATCTCTTTCTAAGTTGATTCCATGAAGATGCTTTTCAAAATTGAGGCTGTTTAGATTTAATGTTAATATAATTATTAATTTCATATCTTTCTTTTAAACACTGTTTTATGTTTTTGCATACATGTTCGTGCAGTTTTTTTTCTGTCTGCACAAACAATATTATTTCTAAGAAAACGACTCTGGGTACGCTGATTGTTAATTTTTTAAATTTTATCATTCTTTTGCCAATCCAATATAAAGGTTGATATTTTATTCAGCACCGGCAATAAAAACATGTATTTGTCTATTCAACTGTGCTCAATTGACCAGAAGTCTACATTACATACATGTACATGTAGCTTAATGAGTTAAAAGCTTATCCTTCTTCCATCTTCTTGCTGCTGCAGATTAATGCAGACTGTTATGCAAGTGTGAATTTTATAACCTTTTAGCTGGTGCTTAAACATATTCCGACAACCTGTCATATTTTCATGTGTGCATTACAATGTAAGTGCACTTCTTTTCTAAATAATTTTGCACAGAAAGGGGCTGCAGTCTATACATGGTACATGTATTTATAAATAACATCCTAATAAAATTTTGTTTAACTTGAAATCCCTGTGATAAATTTGCAAAGTTCTTTGCTGATTACTCAGGTGTAGCTTTCAGACTTGCATAATAATTCATTATTGTGCATTAATTACATCAATTTTGTTTGACTAGCTCAGTGAGCGGCAAGGTGAATCAAATCCTGTGCTACATGTATGATTGGCTACCTGAGCGGGCAAGATGGTGTTATCTTGCCTGCTTGGGATTTCTTGCTTGGTTCTGCGAGATCAAAGATCATTTTTTGGTGTTTTATCCCATATAATAAATCCCTTATTGACCAAGCTTGTTCGGTCAAGATGGCTGGATATTGGCCTCCTTCTTTTTTTGCGTGTTTATGGACTGAGATGAATAAACACTTGGCCAATATCCAGCCATCTTGACCAAACAAACCTGGTCAATAACCCATATTTTATCATCCAATTAAGCGAAGTAATTTGCTTGGGATACTGAAAACAATAATAATAATAATGATGAGAATTTATTATTTACACATAAAACAACCAAGAGGGATACCAAAAATTAATAATGTACATGTTATGTTTAGGATCATGTTATTTTTGTTTCTCCTTTAATTAGTAATAATTATTATAAGGGACTTATAATTATTATTGTTTAATCCCCTTATTCAATTTTAAAACGTTTTTACAGTCCTTGACAATGACAATGATAATTAGCCGGGAGAAGTGTCTCACTTGGCTTGCTTTGTTCTGCGGGTTCCATACCGCGAATCAATAGCTTGTCTGAATTTTGCTCTAGACTGCATGAGTCGTCTAGTTTGAATACTCTGAATACTCTACATGTAGTTTGAATTCTAGTTTGAGTACTCTGCATGATATTTGTTTGCTAGCTTTTTTTTTTTCATTGTGACACATTTTGAAAAATTATGATCTCAGACAAATCAGCAAAACAAACCATTCTTCTCTTTCTTAGTACTCAGTGTACTTCATCTTGCTAATTCTCCTCTCCTTTACTTCTTACCTGTGTTTTTTCGTTGTTTAGATTTCAAGCTGATGGAAAATCCTGCAGGCGTGGTCCTCGGTATCTCAAGGCCCAGCTGAATTCTAAAATCAATTTTGTTTGTCCAAATATGGCAACTGTGCTTGAGAAAAGTTCAACAGCCATTCAGGCGTCAGCCATGTATGAAAACCTTTGGTTGCTTGAGAATAAAACAGCGTTTGAGAATTGTGATAGAACAATGGATCCAAAAGCAAGACGTCTGTTAGTATGCTCATCTCCAGTTCAACTGACATATACTTCGGTCATTTTTGCTCAGTTTACAGCAGAAGATGATGGTCTGAAATTTGTTGGGGGCAGAACATACTATTTTATTGGTAGGTAGATCTACAGCTGTATCTGCACAGTACGTGTACATGTATGAAAGTACCAACATAGAATGATATGCATTCAGGCTTTGATTTGCCCAGGGTCCACTTTCAGATTATTACCGGTAGTTCTATTCAATTTACAATCTGTCATTGTTTTGTTTCATCTCTGTGTCAGTGGCCATGTTAATGTTGCAAAACAGAGAAATGAGGGTATTATTGGAGTCCCATTTATGATAATCCTTTTGCAATGGAGCTCTTACTATTCTTTTGCAAATACTCTGACTTATTATTTTGTTCAGTTGTTTTAAAACTTGGCGACTTGTCACACGTGTAGAAACCAAGAGTTTTATGAAGCTAGGAAACTTATTCTGTTGTGAGCATTCCTAATTATTATAAACCCCACACACAGCTTAGATTCATTGGATGTATCTTAACAGACATCATTATCACTTATCATTGTTATTTCATTCCATTCCTCAGTACCTCAGTTATGCAGTGACACTTGTCTCAATTTATGTATTTTACCAAAAATTATTGATGTTAAAGAATTGATGTACGTGTATAAATTATGTACATACTATGTGCATGTAGTAGTTTGCAATGCAATTGGTGGAGGTCGGCAAATGAGACTTTTCTTTTGTTTTCCTGTTCTCATGGTGACAGCTGAAGTATAGTTCTGGCAAGTTCATGGGTGTACTGCGATCAAGATAACCCCAAAATACAGGGTATCTAGGATATAAATATAACCATTATCAACCGTAGACGTCTTTACCTAAATTATTTGAAGTGGGGATTTTCAAACAGTTTATTTTATTCCATCTGCATGGTACAGCTTTTACCAACACTGAGCTGAAGATACGTTTTACATGTAGTATAAAATAATTGTTAGGTGGAATGCCAAAGGCATACCACGTCTTAAAACCGGTCTGGTGTCTTTTTTTTGTTGGTAGTCACAAATGTGCATACCCTACGGATATTGAATTAATCTCCGATCGGGTGAATTTACATTTATTCCCTCCAGTAAGTCCAAACTTCTCTACCCCGAGGAGAACTCATATTCTTTCCCAACCTTCACAATTATCTGCGAACGCGTTAGACCACTCGGCCACCGTAATACTTCCGTTAATCTTGATGAAAGCAAAGATTTAGTGTGGAATCTTTCCGCCTGCCATGCATATGATTGATTCAGTATTAAACTATTAGATAAAGTGGACAGATGCTTTTTCTTTGAGAATGGCAAGCTTTAAAGGTAAGGATAATATTCTACGTTATTTCTAGATCTTGCCTCGTACATGTACTTGTGTCTTCTACTGTGAACACTATTTTGCATACAACGAATACTTCATTAGAAGTATTTTGCATAGAACGAATACTCCAATATTTCTTGGGAACCAGTTTGTTTGCCGTTTTGACATAGAAAGAAAATAAGAAAATAGATTTCAACAGCCAAACAAGATAAAAAATGAAACCGAATTAGCCATCGCTGCCACGGGGACTTGCTGCGGTCCCCATCCAAGTACTAACCTCATTCGGAGGAGCTTAACTGACACATGGACTAGCATCAACGATTGTGATCTTTGTGTTAAATTGTCGAACTTCTTTAACACTTGAAAGAAAAAAAAAGGAAACTAACAAAAACCCGGTGTCTTGCTGTAATTTTGTCACAGGTGCATCCTTTCTTTCATGAGTTGTCAGTATTAAACACGCAAGGTAACTTGATCGCAGGTGGGCGCTAAAATCGATGTCACTTTCGATTTTGCGATTTTACTTGTACGACCGAAAGTACGATAGAAATATTGAACTCTGATTGAACGTAACAAAAATCTCCCAAAATGTTTTTTGCTGATGGCAAATTGTTTTATTCTCGATCGACACTTCCTAGAAGTTCCTTCTGCTCTCCTTAAAAACTACAAAAACTACGAAAACTACTTTCCACTTGAACATAAAATTCATATCTTCTCGCCACCGTGTAATATCCTCTATTTATTACTATTGTTATTGCTTGTCATCCTAGAACTAATTGTAACTTATTTCAAAACATTTATGGATTAATGTTAGTGAGAGGATGTGTACACTACAAAGAAAAAGTAATTTGCATATATTGACTTTATCTACAATAATTGAACAACAATAATAATTATTATATGAGGGCGTGCTGGATATGAAGTGATTATAATGCGCCTCGTTGGTTATAATGATATCACTTTATATCCAGGAAGCCCAAGTAGAATAATAATAAATTATTTTTTCTATTAAAAACTCCATGGTGTTCCTGGCAGTGGTATTGTCGACTAAAGCATTGATTCCTGCCTCCTTCTATTCGGGTCCAAAACAGTTTTTGTTGGCCATCCATTTTTTTCTCAGAGCTGCAAAAATGTTTTCAACTTGCTTTATTGCTGACTTGTTCCTTGGCCATATTAGGTACAGCAGGTGTATGAAATGATAGCCTGTGTCTGGCGAGCCAATGGAAATGCTGGAAATAGGAAATCTGTGGTTCAGTTTTTAATAAAAATTATTATTAATCTGTGGGTATCAAATCACACCAAATTATGGTAGTGTTACAGCTCTACCGCACCCTGCAAAAGGAATAATAATTATACTGTACATGAACATATTCATCTCAAATTCTCCTCTTTGGTTTAAGTTTACCTCTGGGGACTTGGAGCATTATTACGAGGGATGCCAGAGGCAGACCACGTCAATAATCCAGTTTGGTTTTTTTTATTTTTCATCATAATCGCAAATGTGCATACCCCAGGGATAGTAGATTCCCCGGTTGATAAGAATTCCTTATGATACAACCGGAACCATTGCGCCTCAAACTCGGGCCACGCACTCTGGGAGCGAGTAAAAATAAATCAAGTATATAAAAAAAGGATTAATTGTAAAGTAAGTAACGTCTTTATTTAACGAGGGTAGCACAAAATACTAATTTATTAGTGGCCCTCATTACGAGATTAAAATAATTGGCAATGAGTCACCCTCGCGAGGATGACGAGGCGGCAGCATTATAGAGCCGAGGCCTGAGTTAATTTTGGTACAACCAGAAGAAAGTAAGCATAAGGTAATGTAAGAGTCAGCAGGGCTTGAAATTGCGATTCACTGGTCGCCATTGCGACCAAAAATTGAGTGCTGGTGACTAGATTTTCAGCACTGGTCGCCAGCTTGCGAATCACGTTTTGTCTGATAACCCAGGATAAACAGTAGACAACTGTTGTACATGTATTAGAATCTTTATATGATGAAATTGTTAGGAACTAGTAGCTAGAACACGACTCACCTTTCTTTCCCCCTTAAAATAATGTATAAATACTACAAGAAAATCTGTTTCTCACATTGTTATTTAATAGCACAAATGTACTTCGATACTTCGATCACCGCGTTTACTAGGCGCCATATTGTTTCAGCAGCTTCATGGGATCATGGGCGCACTTAAACACGGTATGCTTCTTGCCAGTTACGTGAATTTTGTGCCCAGAAGACGAAGATTCAGCAAGAAGGTTAATTGAAAATTTAAATCCATCGTGAGTTGTGGATGCCTGATCAAACCCAGGTGGATTATGTGATTTTGGGTCTCAGCAACAGGTTTTCATCTCAGTTTCAACCCTCGGGCAGTATCATTAAAGTTTGCAAGACAGAACATGCCTTCGGCATCACTTCAACCCTCAGTTATTGACCAGTATCTTCTCACAGAACTTGAGAAAGGCCGTGTTGCAGGCCCCTTCTCCATACCCCCTTTTCCAAACCTCCATATCAGTCGCATTGGGATCATCCCTAAGAAATATCAGCCTGGGAAATGGCGGCTTATTCTAGACTTATCTAGCCCAGTAGGCCATAGTATCAATGATGGAATTCCAAAAGAATCTTTTTCAGTGCAGTACATGAAGATTGATGATGTTATCAATGGAATCATGTCCCTCGGAAGAGGATCTCTTATGGCAAAATTTGACGTGGACAGCGCTTACCGTAATGTCCCAGTACATTCTGATGATCATTACTTGTTAGGCATGAAGTGGCGGGCGAAGTACTTCATCGATTTAGCCCTTCCTTTTGGCTTACGCTCAGCTCCATACATCTTCTCGTCCCTTGCAGATCTTCTTGAGTGGATTCTCAAACATAATTATGGCATAAACTTCTTGTTACATTATCTGGACGACTGTCATACCTTGGGCCCTCCTAAATTTGACGTGGACAGTGCTTACCGTAATGTCCCAGTACATTCTGATGATCATTACTTGTTAGGCATGAAGTTGCGGGCGAGGTACTTCAGCGATTTAGCCCTTCCTTTTGGCTTACGCTCAGCTCCATACATCTTCTCGTCCCTTGCAGATCTTCTTGAGTGGATTCTCAAACATAATTATGGCATAAACTTCTTGTTACATTATCTGGACGACTTTCATACCTTGGGCCCTCCTAACTCTCCAGTTTGCCAGAATAATGTCAATACTTGTGTTCAATTGTTTTCGGAGTGGGGCTGCATTCCTCTTCACCCAGATAAACTTGAGGGACCCTCCACTTGTTTGATGGTACTTGGTATTGAGCTGGACTCAATGACGGTACAGGCTCGCCTTCCACAGGACAAGTTTGATTGCATTGCCGCTCTTCTGGAATCCTGGTCACTAAAACAGCATTGCACAAGGAAAGAGTTGGAATCTCTTATCGGCAATCTCCAACACGCTTGTAAGGTAATCCCCCAGGGTCGCACCTTTCTACGGCGTATGATTAACTTGCTGTCAGCCTTTCGACGGGATGACCATCCAATTAGGCTCAACCAAGATTTCCGCTCAGACGTCTCTTCAGATGCCGCAGGTGCACTGGGATATGGCGCCATTTTTGATAATGAGTGGTTTGTTGGTGAATGGTCCTCTAGTCAGAAGCCTTTGTCGATTGCGTACAAGGAGTTGTTTCCTGTGGTTGTTGCATCCCATTTATGGGGCCACTGTTGTGGTCAGCGTGCTACGTCCGGGCACCTCTAAGGATCCAAGCATGATGGTTCTTCTTCGTGATCTTTCTCTCAATGCAGCTCGTCATTCCTTTGCCTTTACTGCCTCCCATAGGGCTGGTAGAGACAATTGCATTGCTGATACCTTATCCCATTTTGACTTAGTTCAGCGTTTCCATCATCTCGCACCACATGCAGCACCGGCGGCAACCCCCATCCCACCATCACTGCTGGCTCAGCTTCCTTTAATTTGATGGAGAAATGCCATTTCTACTCAGCTACAGTGTAATGGCTTGGCTCCATCCACTTGTAAAGTATATGGCTCAGCACAACGCCAGTTTTTAGAATTCTGTGGCCAGGACTCGCCCTCTAATTGGAATCAGCCTCTGCTACCCGCTAATGAACAAACTTTGATGCACTTCACCATACTTCCATTAAAGTCTACGTGTCAGCAGTCTGGCCTTGACACATTGACTATGGCTTCCCAGACCCACTCACCAATAATATAATATTGTCTTCAACTCCAACGTCTCTTGCAAGGGATCAAACAACACCAGGGTTCTAATCTGCCTCAGCGCCAGCCAGTCACAGCAGATCTTATGTCAGTGCTACACCAGTCATTGGATTTTACTAATCCCGATAATATTATGCGTTGGGCTGCCTGCTGCCTTGGCTTCTCAGTGTTCAATCTAGAAATTATGGAAAGTGGGACAAATGTCCCATGTGACATTTTAAATTGGGTCATTTCAAAAATGGTCTGGGTCAAATTATTATGTATTGATAATAATAAACTTCGAAAAACTGGCAATATCCCTATTATGCTATACACTACCAGTATATTTTTACAACTTTTTAGCATTTTAAGTCAGTTTCAATGTTTTCGAATTTTTTATCCCTATGATAGTTTTTATGCTTTTCACAGTTTTGATTTGGTTATTGCAGTAACTGGAAACAGTCAAATAATTGTAAAGCCGAAAAAGACCAATTATGAATAAAAGGAAACCAAAAAATGCCTGTTTGACCATTTTTACATTTCATACTTTCTAAGCTTTAACTAACCCAAGTTCCAAGCTTTTCCTTAGTTAGCCAGTAAAGATTCTTCTGTCCTTTTTCTTCCTCCAATGCTGCAAGGCCGTGTTAAAGTCGATTTGATCAAGATCTTCTCCTTCAGCAGAGACAACCATTAAGTCATCAACTCTTTCTGAACCAAGTCTGTTTCGGACGGATGTCTTGAGGCTATTCTGAAGACTAAACCCTTGTTCGCAATCCGATGTGTGAATAGGAGCTGCTAAATCCAGAGATGCAAGTGTAATTAAATTTGGAAATTCATCTTTGTGATACTTGTGAATTAAGTTCACAGTGGTACCGTTCTGTCCCTGGGATATCCAGCTTTGACTACAAGTGGCTTGATCTTTGCCCACTCATCTGCAGTTTGGTCTGGATCAATCACAGCTGCAGTTTTGCTAACTGCATCTCCATGCCTAAATACCCAATGAAGAGCAAAGACAATATTAAAGCAAAAATAAGTATTATTCACTTGTTACTATCTCATTGTTTGTTGAAAGAAAAAGTAAAAGTAAAACCAGACTGCAACCAATTGCATGAAGCTAACATTGGATCACAGCTGTGCTCCAGTGCTAGCCTGAGCTTCCAGTTCAGTTTTAGTTTTTCTCTGCTAAAACAAGTTTTATCACACTCTCGTGGAATAATAATTATTGTTAAGTAGACACTTAGCCTTACATCAAATTTAATGGTATGTGATAGGTCTTTTCTCCTAGTACAGGAATCAAAAATGTGAAAAGAATATTAGTAAAAAAGCCTTAAACAACCAAATAAAAAGCCATACACTCCATTTCGTTTTATACATAAACCAAAGAAAACGATGAGGCGGCCGATCTCCAGTCAGTATTCCAAAGAAATCTTACCTTTTTATCTTGACATTCCTCAAAAAGCTTTAGTAAAAGTTAATATTGATAGTATTACTGTGGTGATTGTTGAGGTCCCATTAGGGGAGGGAGGAATCTAAGTATCCCATATCCCTAAATACATGTATCCTGTACCCTGTTAATTTCTGTGGTTTGTATCACTATATAATACCAGTTCGGTTTTTTAAATATCCTGCATCCCGTTAATTCCCCCCCCCCCCCCCCCAAATATCCCATATCGCTGATAACCCCTAACAGGGCCTCGTTGTTTCCAGTGGCAAATTTAGTACCATTAACAATGTGAAATAACCTCTTTCTGTTTTTACAACAAATGACTAGTAGGTAAATTATAGATTTATCTTTCTGGTAATCTCTCCCCATTTTCCGAAGTTTACCTGGCGTTGTACTGTAGTTCACTGTAACTGGACAATTTGTGTTCACTGTTTGTGCATCCCATGGATATGCCCTTATAGGTGTCTTGTTGAATGAGAGAACTGTTTGTCTGAAGAGTCAGTTTGTTTAGGGGACTGTCATTGCTGCAGCTAGTAGTCTCATGCAAAGATTACACCAGAAAAAATTAATTCTGGGTGAGACCCTTTGAAGTGTAACTTGAGAATATGACTTGCACAACTGTTTCATTTAATGAAAATGATTTTGTAGAGCTATAAGTTTAAGGAAATTTAACTTAGATTGAATGAATTCAAGTGTTGGGGCAGTTGTTGTGAATGGTTTGTTCAGACCTCCATTGGTATTGTTTAAAGTTGGGAATGTGATCATCCTCAACTGTTTTACTACTATACTGTCAATTCAGGGATCATTGTGAGGCATAACCGTAGGGACTTCCTTGGCACAGTATCTATTGATTGGTCTCCAGTAATTTCAATTATTTGAATGTAGGGAGTTTTCCTACTAACAGCTCACTCAAAGGAACTATAGCTGTACAGCAATTTGAGGGAACTTGACATAGTGACTTGTTGCATGAATTTAAATAAGTAGTGGAGGTGTATGGTGTATGCATGAATTTAAATATTTAGTGCAGGTGTATGACAATGGGTACTGTAGTTTACATCTAAAGTTATTGTAGCAACTAGGCATATGGCAGGTCTAAAACATGGGTCAGATGTCACTGTGATGCAGATACTGTAAACAAACAACACCAGAAGTGTTCCCTAGCCCTAATCACTCGGTCTTGAGGGAACTTTTGGCTTAGTTGTTCATCAGTGGAGCAGGAACTTCAATCTAGTCTTGACCTGTGGAATGTGACCTGTGTTTTACACCTGCCTAAATACTAAGGCACAACTGGACACAGCCCCCTAGTGTGTTCCCACGTTAATTTGTTGTAAACCATGAAGCAAAAAGACTGTAGGATTTAAAATTTTCATGTCTTCATTTCCTAGCTACATCTGATGGCACTGAATCAAGTCTCAACAATACATTTGGTGGCCACTGTGATGATCCATCCATGAAAGTGAACATGAAAATTGCAGTCTATCTATGCAAAAAAACTAAAGGTAATAAACAGATTTGCCTCTTACCAAGCTAACCATTGCTGCAAGCCTACATGTAGATATTTATAATTTATTTTATAACTACATGCACAAAGTTATATTGTGAGCAAATAATACAATGTTACATGTACTGTACTGTAGGAATGATCTACATGTAGGGAATAGGCAGGGAATATAAATTTGTTTTGATGAGGTGATGGTAATGGTGGTATGTGGTACCAACACTGCCATTACTACATCCATTACTACATCCTAAACTAAAAAATTGAAACTGTGTAATAAGCAGTCTGGCTAAAGTCCCCCGAAACACATTGTAAATTAGTCCTGAAAAGCCCCGAGGGGAGAGACTAATAGCTTCACTCACTCACTCACTAATAAATTATTACTTCGTTCAAATGTTTTGCTGGAGCTGTGAGTAACTGTCAAAATTAACATGCTTTAAATGTTTAAGAGTTAATTAAATGAATTATAGGGATGATACGAATGAATAGTTGTTATTTACTCCTACACTTTTACTGTAGTTGTATTTGGGGTATGATTTTGCAAATGACCAAAGAAGGCCAGGCTCAATAATGGTACCGTAATAAATTATTTTGACTAATGATTGATTTTGCTTTGGGCTTGTTAATTACATGTACCTAACATTCTATCTTACCAAGTACATACATTGTTACAGATGATAACTGCAATGAAACAAACGTTGGAAAAGTGACATGCGATGCACCTGAACCACCAACAACTGCCTCGACTGCATCTACTGCACCCACTACAGCAGAGGCACCCACTACAGCAGAGGCAACCACTCAGGGGAATACGACAAATTCTAACTGGAACACCTCAACCGAGCCACAAGAATCATCAACGTCACATGGATCATCAGAACCATCAAGAACCAACCAACCATCACCTCAATCCCCTGGTGGATCACATCAACGTATTGCTCAACAAGAAAGCTCTGCCCTTTCATCAGCTCATAAAGGTACAGTGTGTACACTTAGAAAAAGACATTGTAGTGCACTGTGCAGATATATAGAGGATATTACATGGTGGCGAGAAGATAAGAATTTTATGTTCGAGTGGCAAGAACAATATCTCATGAGTGAGCGAAGCGAACGAGTGAGATATTGTTCTTGCCACGAGAACATAAAATTCATATCTTCGAGCCAACGTGTAATGTTCTTTTAATTATATGGAGACTAAATGTTGAATATTTCCGATGTTATTGTGTTTCAAAGTAGTCAAGTTTTACTAATACGGCTGGACTTTATAAAAAAGGCGGGAATCGTGACGTCATTGAACGATACGATACTCACAAAGGTGACATACGGAAAATATGCCACTCGGGTCCCAGATGAAGTGGCGTATGGAATCTACGAGTGGTTTAGTTCCCAGTAAAACACTCTCCTCCATATAATAAGATAGAATAAGAACTGCAAGCTTTACTTTGACCTCTTAACCCATTCACACTTAATTCCCCCAATTAGTGAGTAAAGTCGTCTGGCATTAGCCAGAGTACAATTCAATTCAATAGCCCATTTCCGAGTTGCTGTATGCCTCAGTTTCAAAGTGAGTCCTGGTGCACAACCATTCAAATGGAAATGAGTTGCGTATTCTTATGCAAATCAAACTCATTTCTCTTACAATAGTTGAGCACCAAGACTCACTTTGAAACTGAGGCAAACAGCAACTCGGAAATGGCTCATTCAATTTGTTTCCTCTTGACGTGGTGACTTAATTTAGTTGCAAACGTTTGTACAGGTAGTTGCCGATGATATTTCCACTGTATTAAGTAAAAGTGCTTGAGCATGGTGGGCAAATGAACCATTTGGTTTCCTACTCGGCCCTCATGTTACCTATGGATGTTTCATTTGATACAGGCGAGGAAAAAGTAAAATCTGTGTACCGTATCTCACTCTCAGGCATAGAGAGTGTTTAACTGCCTTCTTTCATTGTCTTTGTTTAAATTTGTCTTGTCGTTGTATTCTTGACAAAACTTGACATTTTGATCCCTTCACTCTCCTGTTGTATTCTCAGCAATTAATCCAATATTGTATCCATAGTAAGAGCTGTTGTAAGAACTGTAGAGCTGTTGTATCCATGGCAATCAATCCAATACTGTACATAAACAGTACAATAATAAATTATTGTTACAGTGAAGGTAACAAAAATTAACAACTGCGTTAGACTGTGTGTAGAATGTATCCTTAACAGCAAATGGCACCTGTCTGCAAAGAAACTCACAAAAAGCATTTAACCATTTAAAAGCATATCTGCAAAGTGTGTGGGCAAAGTATTGGACACAAAGGTTCTACACGTATAGTAAACAAAATTTCCAAGAATTATGGCCTTCGATTCTTCTTCTTCCCTCTGTGTTTCCTTGTTGGTAACCGAAACAGAAAATTGAAGAGATCTTGAAGCTTTTCAGTTCAGTGGGAATGCTGTATAGACAGACTCTGTTACCTAGCCCAATGTACTATATCACTCTCTGGTGGGAATTGCAGGAGCAATGCAGGGAATTCAAACTGTAGCATAATGCCATGCCATTGTTTCACATATCTCTGGCAATTTTACGGGGATTTTAACATCTAGCTTATGGAAAAATTAACGTCCCTGATGGCCCTCTGGTACAAGGGTATTAATGCCATCAGTGGACCTAACATTAATTTTTCCACGTTCTTTTTTTCGTTTTCTCAATAGATCGAGATATGTGGATGATAACTGCAATAATTGCCATGGCCATGTGCGTTTTTCTGGTTGTCATTGGTATTATGTTGTATCTCAATTGTTTTGGGTAAGTGAAAGGGTTTTTTTTTTCTGCCTTGATATCAGTCAAAACTGGTGTGGTCTCCCTAACACCTTCATGTAGCGCACATACCAAAATTTGACAAAAAACATGACCTCCAATGATGTGGGCGAAAGCCAAGAATATGGTTTTGGATCATTTAATTTTGCCATCTAAATGTGGCAAGGAACAGAACTTTTTTCAAGTTTACCTCTCTCTCTCTTTCTCTCTCTAAGGTCAATTCCCAATTGTGTGATCAGCTGTAACCAGGCAGATGTTGCCGGGCATTCAACAAGTCATTCTCTTTTTCCCACAGTACACAATAGTAGTTGTTTACTTACTGTAACCAGTTAAACGGGCCTACCTGTATCAGTATTAATTAACATTAGTGAGGCCTTTAACCCTGTTTTCTTGTCTTACGTTGTATGCTGAAAATCCAATCCATATTTGTACGGAATCGAAGGGGAAAAAGCAAGGAAATTTGATACTTACTCGCTTGGTTTTCCTCGCACTTACAAATTTGAAAATGAATTACCATGCCATAAGGGCTTGCAAAAATTTGAAGGCATAGGAAACTTGAAATGAGGTGTACATGCATGATACGTGTAATGTCATTAATATTGTCAATCTCGTCCCCAGCGCCCGCTTTTCTTTTGGTTAGAACCAAGAACACGGTCTCTTCCAAGGAAGTCCATGACCAAAAGAAAAGCGGTCTCTGGAGACGAGATTGTAATGTTGTCTGCAAGTGGATTTGAACCTTAGAAGATTTGGATTTGAAGTAGAAGAGTCTTTCTTAACGTAGAGCAACGAAAAAGGATTCTTCTTCTGTTTTTTTCTCTGGTGAACCCAGTAAGTCTTGCATGTGAATTGCATGTAGGGTTAGGTTAGGGCTTGTTAAAAATGTTGAATTGCAAAATCATCAGTGTTGACATTCAGTTAAAAAAATGGCTCAGGTCAAATCACTCGTGCTCAACCACTGTTACATTGTTGTTGTTTTCCTTCCAGGATAAAAAAAGGTCGTATTGTTTCCCCTAAGATGAGAAAACCAAGTAAAGCTGAAAGGCAGAAGTCGGTCGTTGGAATGACCAACCGCGCATTTTCGAAAGACACAATGACAAGGGACAGCAATGTGCCTTCTTCTCCTTATGGACCTAATCCATACTACGGCAATGTCACCGTCGAAACAACAACGTTTGATCATGCATACGAGCTTGAAGCTGAAGATTGTCCAGAGAAGGATATCAACATTACCCTTGAAAACGGAGGTGTGTATGATGTTGTCAAGGGTGATGACAAAGAGGACGGAAACGCGTCCAGTAATGAAAACGGAAAGGTGTGTGATCAAGGACAGGACAGCCAAAATGGCAAACAAAGGCTCTCGTCATTTCTAGACAAGTGTTAAATTCTGGTAAACCTTGGCTATGAGATTGACAACTGCAGTTTTGCTAGAGGGAAAAAAACCCTATCAATAATCATTAGTATCACCCAACTAGTGGACTGATGCAAATCCTGCATTTTGATTGGCTACGCTAGTAGAGGACTATTAGTAATAGTCCTCGAGTAGCGAAACGCGTGACGCTTTCTTTCGTTTTATTCCCAAATAAATATTTCTTTAACTTGCATTTGCTAACTTTATTATTGCCTTTTCTGTCCGGCTAGTTGGGTGATACTAAAACAATTAGACCCTTCGCCCTCAAGGGCCACGGGTCAATAGTCCATTCGACTTCGCCTCATGGGCTATTGACCCTTGCGGGCGACGGGTCTAATTGTTAATTACCATTCAGAATGACGACTTATAGTAAGCCAGGATCGAGAATATCACACTTGTTCATTGTAGGAAACAGCAGTTTTACCCTGTTGCATAAAAGCCACCCTGCGACGGAGGCTTTGCAGAAATCGAGTCTTGTGTACTCCGCGGTTACACTGTCTTTGTAGCAGTGCACAACTTTCTTAAATTAATAAAGTCTGTCTCTCAGTCGCGACGCAAGCACAAGCATAAAATGAGGTTTAACATCAACCCCAGTTGTTGACAGGTGAGATAACTTTATCCGGTGGATAAGTCCGACTAACCATCAGTTTCAGTCTGTGGAGAGACTTAGGTATTTGCTCTCGTAGCCGTGAATTTGCACACTTTCAGCGGTATTCCTTTCGCCCCATTCACACCAACAATACATGTTTAATTAAACTGGGTTTTACAACATGAAAATCAGTCACAGAAAAATGTAGGAAAGGCTTTTACATGAGATTCAGGCGAGTTTCAATACTTGCCTTGGTCTGTGCTAAATTTGCAGTGAACAAAAATCAGTATACATGATTTTTAAAGAAAACAATTTGAAACTGTGTTTGACTAAACATGTTCAAAACATGGTTAAGGCTTGCTGTGAATGGGGCATTAGGTAAAGGTATGTACGAAAACCTTGTCCCCAGCCAACGTTTTTAACTTGTAGTATCATTCAGTCATACTCTGGTCAAGGATTTATCCACTGGATAACTTTATCCAGTCTTTGCGAACAACTTGGGGCCAGGTTTCGAACATTACAGATAGGATAAGTGGATGTCCGAATACTTAATCCTTAAAGGGACACTGTCACAGCGTCACGCTATTTTCGGCAACACACTGAAAATCAAACGGACGCTGTTCAGCTAATGGCAACCAAAAAATGATCACAAAAGTGATCCTGCTAAATTTGAACGACATTTTTTTAATGCGCAAACTATCTCTACTTGCTTTTGGGGACAAATGACAAAGACAGAGTTGCACGGCGGGGGTGGGGGGGGGGGGGGGGAACGTTTTCGAGAAATGATACTGTAGAAGAGATTTGGAAGCCGTCAAGCTGTTTAAAGGTAAGTTTATGGAATATTGACAAAAAATCGTTACAAACGCCATGACATTGTCCCTTCAGTTAAAAATAATGACCGAACACATAGCACGAGGTCGCTATTTTTAAGATCAAATATGTCACCTTCAAGGGAAACGTAAACAAGCACCGGAACAAAACGTTTTTATGATACAAACAAGCTTTACGCCCAAACATGTTTGTCCAGTATCTCAGGAAATATTTGCTCGTTCATCGTTTGTTAAATTAGAATTTGTTGTTGTTGTTTTGTTTGGGGGCTCTAAGCTAAAAGGTTTACTTTTACTGAAAAACACATTTCTTGGAACCTCCTCGAAGGAACACAGTAAACTTAAGACGTTTCTTTCAAGATCAATTTTTTTATCAAAGGCCTTTTGTAGGCTTTTCAGTAAAAGCAAGTAGTCCGAGTTCTGTGGCTGTGACTAGTTTAAAATTCACACTCACAGTGTAATCTACCAGTCCATGGCGCCCGTTTCTCGAAAGTCCCGAAACTTTACGGCCCATTTTCGGGTGTCACAATTCCGTTTGTATCTTGAAAACAGAGAGGATTTAAGTCGTCAAACTTCACAGTCCTTTTTCTTTTTGTTACCTTGAAAACATGTTAAAAGATCGGCTTTCCAAAACAAGCGGTTGGCAGTTTCACAAATGGCTTTTCGGGCCCGAAAAGTTTTCGGGACTTTCGAGAAACGGGCCCTAGGAGCCCATGAAGAGGGACCTCCCTATTCACTATAATTTATCTTTGAGTCGACCTTTTCGCGTATCTTTCTATTAATTTTTTTGAACTAGCGGTAGCCCTTCAGCAGGAGACTCGATTTACATCAATTTGCAAACATTCTAAACACTGCATGCAGAGCCAAAGAACTCGTGGTGGTACGCGCAAAGGTTGACTCATAGGGCAAATATGGGAGGGGCAAACTCCAACTCATTGGATCCTGACCAGAGTCCAAAACCCGAGGAGGCAACCCAGAAGTCCCCGCGTAAAAAGGGTTAATGTATAATTTGGTAAATATTGTAGGGAGTTTGTTCAACCGGGCGCGCAACAGGTATTAGGGAACTTAAGCAACGACGACGGCAACGGCACCGAGAACGTCATCTCAAAATATAAATTCGCGTCATTGTTATCACTTCGAAAACATGTCAACCCTTTTAATATGACAAGGGTGTGGTAGTTCCTCAAAAACGACATTGGTCGGATTGGCGCTTAATTTAGGGGAGAAAGTGAAACTCTATCGTCAAGTGCTGACGTTCTCCTTAAAACCTCAAATTTGACTATTTCACGTTTTTGTTTTGCTGACAACGGCAAAGAAATGGACAAAAGTGAAAAACGCACGTGCAGGGCGTGCAAAGCTACTGATTTTTCCCACTAAATATGCAAATTTGTGACGTTCTCGTTGCCGTCGCCGTAGTCGTTGCTTATGTTCCCTAATGGTATTGTTCTGCACGACCGAATCTTTCTAAGGGCGCTTTCCATTTGACAGAACAGACCGGCCAGACCGGGCATTTGGAAAGACTAACTCTACAACGTATTCAAATTAACACACTTCGAGGATGATATATACTCCTCCAGAACAATGCGAGGGATTATATCGTGCAAGTGTTCCTTCAAATTGTTGCATTTTCTTTGCAAACTGACGGGTCTGGCCGGCCAGTTCTGACAAAAGGAATGCGCCCCCTAGGCAGGGGCAGATGTAGTGAAAATTATTACTAGTTTAGTAAAAGAACCTGTTCTGAACAACGTATAAATGCTCTGATGGCGATATAAATGGTACGATTTCTCATGCGACGACTAGCTTACGGCCTGCCTTCACCACAAATCGTGTTGTGTAGGCATAATTACGACATGTTCACAGGTGCTCGTGGAAATGGTCGAATTGACGAAGATACTGCCAGTTGCATGCGAAATCGTACCCTCCGAATTACCTTTTACTGGTGTGCAGTATTAATAACAAAAAAAAATTGCCTCTTATTCCAAGAGCTGGGACATGTAAATAACAAAAAATTTCGTAGAAATATCAATGTACATATGCCCACGATAGTACTCAAAACTGTAATGGAAGTAAGGTTTTAGCATATATTTGTCGGACGTTAGCTAAAGTCGATCCTTTTTGCAATGAATACCCCAGGTCGTTTAAAATCTTGTTTTTCTTTTTTTACATTCAAACGCTAATTTTATATGTACATGTAGAGTCGATGTCTATATCTAGCCTTTAAAAGTACATCACATTTTCCGGAAAAAAATCGAACTTAGTAATTCAGGAAATTTTTTTTATATTTTATACAAAGCCTGTGGCTTAAGTCAGCCCTCTATTAATTATTGTCTATCTTGAATCATGTCAATGACAGATTGTCTTTTAACACTGAGTTTCTGTAAATACTAGAGCAACATTTGTTGCCCAAAGAGAGGATTTTAAAAAAATAAAGTTGTCTTTTGGTTAATTACTTCTTTAGAGCTGTGATGATCTCATGGTTTACTTTCCCGTTCTGACGAACTTTGGCTCTATCTGGGTTCTCCAACGTGAAGCCGGTCAAAAGCAATCTTGTTCCCAGGGGCTTCCACTGATCTCCCTACGAAAGATCCTGTTCCGGTTGTCGTTTTTGTTTTAAGATGTAGGCTAGGGGGCTCCTCTTCAGATATTCTGAACCATGGGTTTGTTAAATTAATGGCTTCACTTTACTATCCATTATAACCTTCGCTTGCGAATGCGCCAGGTGTCTCATAAGTGGCTAAAATTCTCGGTAGGGAGTCAATTGTCTTTCCAAAGTTAGACTTCCATAAAATTAATGCTCCATTTGCTTGAGTTGGATACGAAATTAGTTTCAAATAACGACTCGCTTCTTTCTGCCTTTTTTCCTCCTCGTTTCAGGTTTCACAATTTGAGAGGGTGTGACGACACTTGACACTGTACAAAACACGCGACACTGCGCCACGCTGTTTGTGTCTACTACAGAAGTGAATTAGCATAACCTTGATGAGAGTAGAATTTTTCATTGGAGGAAGTGAATTTATCATGTGTAGATGTTTTGTTATGTGTAGAACTGTGTTGCCTTGAATTTAACGAGCAAGAAATCATGAGACATCGTTTGACACTATAGTGGCTGTACTATTGGGTTTCTGAGGTAATGAAAGTTAGGATTCGAGACCCGATTTTTCGACTCTCTTGCCTGCAGTGTCTTCGTCAAACGCCTTCTATGGGATGATAAGGCTAAAACAAGAGTTCTTTTACTCTTCCTCACCCTTTTTCGTGATCGTAGAGTACATATAAATAGCGTCAGTTCGTTGCTTCTTCCGCACGGGATCCTTAAGGGCCCACAGACGGATTTTTCGCGCGTTACTAAGGAAGTGAAATGTTACCTCCGGTAACTGACGTCATCATATCATGAGCTGTCACCGCACAAACTGTTGTTTCCATCGAAGGTTCTCGCACTTGTTCTCAGATCAACTGCGCATGCGTAAACAAACTGACTTCCGGTTTGAGAAAAAAGCTAAATTTCTGGCGGTTTTAGATTGAATTATTATTTTTTTACATGGCACGTTTCACCCCCAAATACAGAATATAGCTAAGCATTGATTTTTTAAAATCATCTTTTTTGAAAAAGTTATAGGTATTTCAGTATCGTTTATGTCTTTAAAAAGAACATTTTTGAAAATAAAAAGAAAACCATGCTTGGTTGGATGCAAAAACGAATACAAATTATCAAACCATCGATTAAATACCTAAATTGCGTAGCACGGAAACAAATTTAGAGTTGTCTTTTATTGGTCACGTGATCATAGGCGTGGTATGATGACGTCATATTTAGGGTCATTGGCTTACAAAAGTTGCAAACTGACCAAAATAATGCCAAATTCTCTCAAATTACTTAACCATTACATCCTTAGCAACGCACCCCAAAAAATACGTCAGTGGGCCCTTAAGCTCCCTTAGTTAGACAAAAATATGACTTGGCCTTTAGGCAACGTAAATCTTGTGGCTATACACAAAATTCTGTTGATGGGCTCATCCAAAACAAATGCTGCAAATAATTAACTTGACTAAGGAATGTTTGTTTTCTTTTAATCAGTCGCCGGATATTGGCAACATATCGCTTCTTAACAAATAGGCGCGGTGAGAAGCGAGATACATGTATTTAATGAATGAAATTATGTATGAAATGAATCATATACTTACTGTATACTGAAGTGCGGATATGAAATCAAGTAAAGCTATGATCCTCGCATTTATGGCCGCAATTTTAGCAATTGCTAACATGTACAATTGCTAAAATTACTTGATTTCATATCCGCAGATCAATGATATGATTCATTTCATATATCATTTCTTTCAAATTTCTCAACAAAAGCTCTCTCAAGTCTTTCAATGACGATAGGTCCCAGCTGGAGCTTGACTGCTTTTCGGCTTTTACAGGACGCAAATCAAACTGGCTTCCTCATTATGCAAATGCTTGATGGTTTGTTGGCATATTTTATTCATGTGAATCCAATAAGGGAAACACTATATTTTCATTGAAATTTTATGGCTCACAAATGTCAACAAAGCACCTTTCAAAAAGTGAGCCACCGGTAATGCTGTACTGTGATTGGTCAATGGACAATGCTTGTCTGGTTCCCACCGATCTTGTTAATGTTACAGGTCAATGAGTGCATTTATGTGATCGGTTGTGCTTTTGGTTAACATGGCCACTTGGTTGGCATT
>NC_090869.1:50047537-50065037 GCF_036669935.1 Montipora foliosa | reverse complement strand
TCCAAAGCACACTTTAGTTTACCTCCGTCTCGCTTTCAGAACTGTCTGGCTCAAACGACAAGTAAAGCTGAGTGTCGTCTGCATATGCATGGGTGTTTGGTAAATAGGTTTTTTAGGTCAAACAACTTACTACTATAGACAGAAAAGAGTAGCAGCCCTAGACATGACCCTTGACATGACATGGCCAGAGAGGAAAAGGCCAAACGTGTTTCAATGGTTTGTGTTGCTTCAGTGCCTTCATGCACTATAACAGCTTTGACAACGTAAAAAGGTCCACTTTAATTGTAGTTAAATTGTTTTGCTCATCAATTCGCGCTTAAGAGCACTTGTAGATACTCAAGCTCGTTTGACAGTGGTCAGTCTCTAGTTAAGAGAAGTTGAACTCGTCAACATTTGTTGCAACTCTCATGTCAGTGTCTGAGAATGAAGGAGTTAGGGACGAAAAATGGTAAGGACAGATAAAAGTTTCTCGGGTTTTGAAGTCTTCCATCCTGCACTTTAGGCAATGATCTCTAGCTCTTTGCTATTACAATGTGACAATGTGTATTTTATTACATATTACAATGTGTATTTTTCGTTCTGGCCCTGAAAAGCCCCTATGGGGAGCAGTCAATTAAGTATGTATGTATTTATGTAATGTGAAATACTGTTTTAAACACGTTCAACAATAAAGTTTCGCTCTTAGGGAAAAAATCATAAATCAATCTTAGGCACCTAAAATCATTAAAATTGCTCCAAAATTATTAAAGCTGTTGAATTGAATAGCCGTCACTGTAATCACAATTTTTAGGAAATATTTATTGATGCGCGCTTCATTGCGTCCCATGGGAAGTACTCTCAGCTTGGTGGCCAAGAAAGCTGAACTGCCTCTACACATGGGAATGAGATTCTCTGGTTGTGCGACCAGAGGCTTTTTTTTTTTTTTCATCCTGGACTGTTGACTTAGAATCGCTGAGGGTTGGCACCGAAGGTGCAGTTTATGATGAGTTCCAAGGACCATGTAAATGGGACCTACAACTTTTAAACTCTGACAATGTCCTTTCCTTTGCTGTTGGCTTTTACATTCTACTGTTTTTATGCTGTGTCAAATCAGAGAGGTGTGAAATCCATGCCCTTTGGCAACTTAGTGTGTTATTATTTACATTTTGTCATTTGTATTAATTTTCTATAGGTTGGAAGGGCAATTGATGCAGCGAGAGCTGCTTACACATGCACAGAAACCCAGGCACAAGATAAAACCATGGCAGACAATGTCAAAATCTACAAACAAATGCGTGGTGTTGAAGAAGCTGGCATCTTCTCACTAGAGCCCACATTACACCAGGAGAGTTATTTTAATGCTGCTAAATTGTATGAACAGGAACAATGGGATGAAGCCATTCAAGGCTTTGAAGATGCCTTGAAGGAATATTTTATCGCATATCAAAACTGCAAGATAATGTGCGAAGAAGAACGAGAACAAAACAAGGTGTTAGGAAGGTCTGGCTTGTTTGGTGTCCACATTGATGTTCTGCAATGTCGCACAAGATGCCCTGATCAACTGAGGAAAGTCAAAGGAATTTATGTCAAGAACTACCTTGCAAGACATTTCAATTATCTGCAGATGGCTTATTTCAAAGGTGATTTGTTTTTCAAATTGATCTCATGCAGAGGAAGTAAAGTATAATAATGAATCATCATCATCATCATCATCATCATCATCATCCTTTTTCAATCTTGCACCCAGTACTGCCAGGAAGCTTCCAGCTTCCTTAGGAACAATTATTTTGGAATGAGGCAAGGGTGCTACTACTCTGCAATGGTTTTGTTATTGTAATTATTATACCAGTGAGCATACTCCTCCTAGCACTCAGTGCTAGTGGATATCGCTAACAGGAAAAATGAATGTACGACCAAGAGATAGTGGATCAAAAGGTGAGTTATGTTGAACGATTTTATCCAGCATGAACAAGTGCTGTCAGAAGAGGCTAGCTTCCAGAGGAGTGTGTTAGTATGGAGCTGCTTTTAACCCCATTCATTTGACAAGGGCATTACTAAACCATGAAAAAGCAAAGCACTGAAATGAAACTCCAAAACACCATGTATGACCCCACCATACATTGAATACTAACTGGCCAGTGAAGGTTGGATTTGAGATTAAATATCGTTTTAAGCCTAACTAGGCCTAAAACGCTGTTGCTCCTAAATGTCAATCTTAATCTGAATCCTAATCTTAATCTCAATGAATTAGGAGCAATAACATTAAATTTTTAGGCCACCTAAAATGATATTTAGTCTAGCTCCTATTTTGCTATCAGCTTACCGGCCTAATCAGTACAGAAACTGCACTTCTCAAAGTTACTAATGACATCCTCCTTAACATGAATGATCAACACGTCACACTGCTTCTTCTCCTCAAATTAAGTGCGGCTTTTGACACTGTTGATCACGACACTTTACTGCATCGACTTCAGTTCACATTTGGTGTTAATGGAAAAGTTTTCTCCTGGTTTTCGTCTTACCTCTCTTGAAGGTCTCAGCAAATAGCCATTAATGAGACCCTCTCTGCAGAATTCGAGTTTCAATGTGGTGTCCCTCAAGGTTCTTGCTTGGGCCCGTTATTATTTACTCTGTATTCGAGTAAACTCTTCGAGATTATCAAACATCATTTTCCTACGGTGCATTGCTATGTGGATGACATGCAGGTATACATCTCATTCTGCCCAAACGACAGTCTTGATCAACTTAATGCTGCGGAGTTACTGGGAAGCTGCATTGATGACATTCGTGCTTGGATGCTGCATGATCTTAAACTAAATGACGAAAAAACTGAATTTCTTATTATCGGTACACCGCAACAGCTTGATAAGGTAGTTATCACTCATATTCGCGTACATAATACCAACATTTACCCTGTGCCTGTCGCTAGGAACCTTGGCTCGTGGTTAGATGCCAATATCTCTATGAAGGATCATATTTCTAATTAAAAACTTGTAACTCATCATTCTTCTATTTGTATAACATTCGTCGGATCTGGAAGTATCTCTCCAATAAGTCAACAGAGTCACTCGTTCATGCTTTCATATCTAGTCGTCTGGACTATTGTAACAGTTTATTGTATGGTCTGCCAAATTGCTCATTGATCAAATTACAACGTGTGCAGAATGCCTGTGCTAGACTTATATTTGCTGAGGGTCGATATTGTCACATAACACCTCTCCTAATCAAGTTGCACTGGTTACCGAATGATTCAGTCTAGAATTGTATTCAAGATTCTTCTGTTAACTTTTAAGATCTTGCATGGCACAGCTCCTACGTATTTGGATTCATTGATTTCTCTGAAGCCTCAGTCATGCTATCACCTGAGAAGTTCTTGTGACACTCTCTTGCTTATAAATAAGCAACCCAGCTTTAAATCTAAAGTGACACTTGGTGACAGGTCGTTTACTTGCACAGCACCAAAACTCTGGAATGCATTACCATTCAAAGTTAGAGACTCCAGGTCATTGGATATTTTAAAATCAAAGTTAAAAGCTCACCTTTTTCGATTAGCATTTTTATCATAACCTGGGTGCGATATCATAGTAAATTTAGTATTTGTATGCAGTATTTTATTTTATTTTACTTTATTTTATTTTAATATTCGGACATGTATTCATTATTGTATCCAATTTTTGGACTGTGTTATTTTATTGTGAAGCGCATTTGAACATTGTATGGAATTTGCGCTATACAAATTATTGTAACAGTTATTATTATTATATCCAACCTTTGTTGGTTAGTATTCAATGTATGGTGGGGCCATACATGGTGTTTCAGTTTTTTCGTGGTTTAGTAATGTCCCGCTGACAAGGGAACATAGAGCTTTTTAAAAGCTACCGTATTTACCCGTGTATAAGTCGACCTTTTATGGCCTCAAAAGAAGCTCCAAAAATTGCACTCGACTTATACACGGGTCAAAGATTTTGAGCCAAGTTCCAGCTAAGTAATTTATTCAAAATTAACATAATAATGTTAACGTTGTCTTGGGCATAACGAAGGCAGTGGACAAAAGCCGACGTAAAAGACTTCAAAATGAATGACAAAAGACTTCAATACGAATGTAAGCAATTCCAGTTGAAATGAAAAAGGATTTGTCCAACTCTAAATGTTGAAGATTTTCACAAGCACAAATATGAAATAGACACTGGAAATTTTCGTTTTCCAAAGGCGGAAAGCTCTAAAAGTCATTTCTGTTTCTTCGAATAAAACACGATCGTTCAATGGCTTAGTAACCTGGCGCAATACCTCGTGTTTGCGTGCAAGCATTGTCACTCGCGTTGCGTGAAAATGTTGGTTGGTAATGACTGTTTTTTATTCTTTATACAAACCTGGCAGATTTAAATGCTTTTGCAAACTTCTTATTGTTTGGTTTATGAGTTTTGTTTTGTTTGTCATTTGAGAAATTATAAATCAAGGACCAATAAAACCTTGCACATTTTCGCATCGTCATTCGCAAGTTATTTTCAAAGATTGACTTCTGCTTCTGTGATGTTGCATTGTGCTTATCCTCTAAAGCCCTTTATCCTTGAACAACGAAACAGGTGAGTTGGAGGTTTACATGTTCGATTTTCTGAGAATGTTTTCGAAACTCAACGACAAAATGCCCGCATATACAACAGCTGTTGAACAACGAAACTATTAAGCACTTGAGGCCCCGATTTTTTTGTGTATCCACATTTCCAGAAATCAAAGAATACAAGATTAGTGTCCCATGAACATTTAACAAAGAAATTAAGAAATTGCGTTTTTTGCCATCAAAAATGGGGGGTCGACTTATACATGGGATCGACTTATACACGGGTAAATACGGTATGTCAGGCATCAGGCCAGTGTCCAAGTTTTGATCGTAGAGGGGAGGAAGGGACCAATGGCTCTGAAAGTTTGACAGAGAAAGATAGAAATGCTGAACAGGTGTAACAGGACGCATGAGGAGAGGAAGGTGTTGTGATAGTGTTTGTCAGGAGTGGTGGGAAGAATACAGGAGGTTATATCAAGGAGGTAAGTCTTTGTGGGATGAGGAAGATTTGAGTGTGTGTGAAGAACCCAGTGTGATCTCACAGTTGAAGTGCATCAAGCTCAACAATCCATTGAATAAGATGGATAGGGGTGAGATTGAGAAGATGGTAAGGGATGAGAATCAGAAAGTAGGATGGTGCAAATCAGGAGAAGATGGTGCTCAGTGAAGCCAAGTGGAATGTTTGTTTGGAGAAACTGATGATGAGCAAGAGTTCATGGGATTTGATTCTGAAAGTGAGGAGGGATGTGAGTCTGGTACGGACAATGTGGTTACTCAGTCAGATGCTGTGGGTTAAGGAGATGAGTCTGAGAGTGAGGTAGATTTTGAGGTTGCTAAAGGTGGTGATGGAAAGAAGGAAAAGATGGTGTTTGAGGGTATCGACAGAGGGGTTAAGGTGGTTACGGAAAAAGGGGGAGAGGGCTGAAGGACAGGGTGGTGAGGGGAAGATGGGCGGCATCAATGAAGTGGTCAAAGTGGTTGTAGAGTACAGTAGTTGGTTACGTTTCTCGATGATGATGGTTTTAGAGTGGCCAGGAATGAGGAGATAAAGATACTTCAGAATATAAGAGCAATCTTTGGTACTGAGGAGTGATTTGAAGGCTCAGGATAGGAGGAAAGTGAACAGAGAGGTGGCTGGTAAAGGGGAGGACGGTGTTGATACAGAAGGATCTTGCCAAAGGAACAGTGGCTAGCAACTACAGACCAATGATTGCGTGTTTGCAGTTGATGTGAAAGCTTCTCACTGGGATCTTGGCCGAGAAGCTGTATGGACATTGAATTTTGCAGGGTAATAGGTGCATAGTTTCAGGATGAGCAGAATGGATGTAGAAAGAGGTCGCGGTGTTAACCCTTATAAGTGGCCACTGGGAGTTAAAGGGTTAAAGGAGGCTTGGCTAAAGAAAAGGTGTGTGATGGAGAGGATAGATTTTTGGAAGGTCTTTGATATAGTGCTGCATTCGTGGATTGTTGAAATGTTGGAAACGGTGAAGATGGCTGACAACGTAAAGGGTTTGTTGTGTGGTGGTATGAGCAATTGGAAAACTGTGTTGACGTTGAATGGGGGAGTGTTTGGTTACATCCGAATCAAACATGAAATATTCTGGGGCAACTCCTTTTCTCTAAATTGTTTGTTCTTGCAATGGTCCCTCTCACCATGTTGTTGAAATTAGAGAACATTGGGTTCATGCTTGGAAGGATGAGAGGTTGATCAACCATTTGTCATTCATGGACGATTTGAAGCTGTATGGAAGGTCTAAGGAGGAGCTGGAGAGTTTGCTCAATGTTGTGTGGGTTTTTTCACTTGACATAGGGATATAGAGGTGGGCTGGACAAGTGTGCTGTGTTGGTGTTGAAGCTGTGGGTGAAAGTTCATTTTGAAGGGATGCCAGACGGACAGGTGATGGGTGAGGGTGACAAGAATGGGTACCAATAAGTACTAGGGTGTGTTGGAGGGTGCAGATCTATTTGCAGAAGGGGATGAAGGAGAAGGCCAAGGAGGTGGTGAAACTGGTGGTAAGGTTGAATTTGTACAGTGGGAATTTGATGAGGGTGATAAATGTATGGGCTGTAGGTGTGGTGAGGTACAGTGCCAGGATTTTGGATTGGTGGGAAGTGAGACCTGTCAACAGATGTGAAGACAAGGAACATGTTGATGATGTTTCGTGCCTTCCACAAGAAGGAGAGTGTAACAAGGTTGCACGTGAAGAGGAAGGATGGCAGGAGGGGATTGATCAGTGTGTATGATTGTGTAAAGGAGGAGGAACTTGGTCTGTTTGGATATGTTAAGGTGAGTGATGAGTGGTTGTTGGAGAGATGTTGCAGGTGGGAGAAATGAAGAATTAGTACAAGAGGCAGGTGGAGAAGGCAAGGAAGGGGATGTTTCGGGAAAAGAAGTTGCATGGGAAGTTTATGAGGGACGTCTGTGAAGTAAGTGGCTGATGAGAGGTGAGAGTGGCTTAGAGCTGGGTACATGTATTTGGGGAAGAGCACTGAGGGCTTTGTTTTTGCAGAACAGGAGGAGGCTTTGTGAACAAGGTTTTCTAGTCTATGATTGAGAAGGAGGATGTCGATCCAAAGTGTAGGGTGTGTGGCAAAGAGGTGGAGTTGGTTGGGCATGTGGCAACTGGAAGGGAGGGAGCACCGGAGAAGGCATGATTGGATGGGGTTGAGGATATACTCAGGAGTATGGTGTGAAATGTGCTTATGTGTGGTACAATGCAAGGAGGTTCCAGATGAGGTGAGAATGTGGGGATTTGGTGGGATAGGAGCATCAAGACAACACAGAAGAGGGAACACAATCATCCAGACATTACTGTGATGGATTGAGCAACTCAGGGCTCAACTCAATTTGCTTTGATGTGATGTCAATCATGGAGTATATATCTGTCATTCAAAGGCAGATTGATGATGTTTTGTTGGGCAAAAAATTTGTCTGGGTTTATAGAGGCAATTAAAACAGATAAACACCTTGGATAAAATGACAAGGATGATTAAATGTACAAAGCAACATTAATTTTGTTCACAAGTTCATGGATGTAAAAAATCCACACATTGTTCAAAGGGATTGATATTAGTCATAAAGTGCACTTAAAAGCAATCTTCAAGTCTTCAGGGCTTGCTTGGTAAATCACTGTTAGTCTTCATAGCCAATTACATCTAGTCTCAACTGACAGTCGACTAATAACATCACAAATACGTTGACCAATGACATCTACAACTGGAGTTTTTATAGTATCTAGTGATGCTTCACAAATCACCTGACTCTGAAGATGACTTCTGCTCGGTTTGTCAAAATGTCACTCAATGTCATCTCAAACAGTCCTTGTCAGGACTATTCTCACTCGGACGATTGTTCTTTACTCAATTATGATATGACACTGTGTTCAAACCATTTACAATTTTAAATCATATACGTTGGTAGGAAATGGACTTGTGAAAACGCAAACAGGGTCAGTCAGAAAGTAGCCAGGAGTTGGCACTATTGCAACATCATGGGAAATCGCCAGGCTCTGGTCCTATAAAGACATGGCTTTCACGTACATGTATGGTACTGCATGGTCAGACAATGATACACAGATGTATTTTTCTCACTAATTGCTAATCTGCACTGTATATTTTTGCATTATATGTATTAGTGGAGAAACATTGGGAAGCTGCTGGTTGTGCTGCATCTTATCTGCTGTTTGATCCTGATGAAGATACAATGATTGACAATCTGAGATTCTACAAATATGCATTGGGGCATGACAGCATCAAAATAACAGCGCGAAAGGTGTTAGTAGTCATATTTTTTTTTTTTTCTTTCTTCTGTTCACTACGATTACTTTTGGTTTAGTGGTTTCAATAAGTATTGACAGCAATAGGCCACTTCAGAAAATACCATAATACTCTTTGTTTGTCCCCCCAAATTTTGCATTAGCATTGTTTCCAGTTTCTCTTGAGACTTACAATGGTCCCAAGAGGAAAAAAAAAGAATGCTTATGCAAAATTTGGGGAGACAAACAATTGCAAAGAGTATTATGGTATTTTTAAAAGCGCCACCTAGTACATGTACTTTACTCAAAGAAGTATTTTGTCAGAATTATTTCATGTGCCATTTCCTGGAACAAGTTCTGTTCTCTAATCTCCAAAGGATTTTGCCTTAAAGGACAAGGATGCTCTAAAATTGCATTATATTTTGTAACCGCCAATTAAAAGATCACATTGAGTTGAGTTACATGTACTCACCAATGTTTGAGCTTCCGATCTAAATTCTGGCCCACAGACAGTGTAAATCCCCTTTGAAAGAACCAAAACACGACATTGAGCACCGCCATTTTGAGCCAAACTTGGTAGCCCAGTCGGCTTTTCCGTGACGTCATTCAGTCCTAGTCAAGTTACATTCTCTTCGCTGGTAATGGCGGCACTGGAACCGCACCGATTTGAACCGGAACATGTCTTTAACCCCGAGGATGATGACAGCAAAGGTGAAGAAATGAATGAGTGGCATGAAAGAACATTTTGGTGCACTTGCAAGTAATGTCAGGTCATGCAGACCGATAAAGAATGTACTTGTTGTTGGAAACAAGAAAGAAAAGATGAAGGGTATCCAGAATTATTTCAACTGTTTCCTTTGATTTAAGACTAGATCCTTGTGCCATGTATTGTTTTGCGTTTTGTAAATTCGTATTTTAAACTAAATGTGTCTCCATTTTGATTGTCATTCTTTATGTTGGTGAAATGCGTTGACCAAAGAGAAAGACAGAGCTTTCGATTGTGTGCTTAAATTTAGCGGTCTTGCGAACTGCGATAGTGGGCTTTCATTATTGCAATTGTTCTCCACCCAAAAACCGGTATGGGTATTCCTTCTGAAAACGTTTATCTGTAAAACGATCACCACAAACATACACATTTTCTAATTTCTTTGGCAAGAACGTTTGTCACGATGGAGTTTGTGCAGCCACTTCTTTATCAAGTCTGGCTTCTTTACAGGTAAATTATGAAATGTTGTCTTTTGCAATATGGAGCTGAACATGATGGCATTTTCAAGTTACATGGAACAAAGCAAAAGTGAACAAGCGCTAACCCTAACCTGGCTGCCAAGTCTGACCAGCCAGCCAGGTTACCAAGTTCCGTTCAAAATGGCGGTGCGCTATTTGGTGTTTTTGGCTCTTTCAAGAGGGATTTAACTAGGCCAGGATTCAGACTGGGGACTCAAACAACAGTTAATAAGTAGTCTCTGTGTGAACTTTAAATTTTTGGGTACAAAAAAAAAAATTCACATTTTAGAGCAGCCTTGTCCTAATAAATTTAGGTATAGCTGAGTTAACCCTTTTGCACCATCGAAAAGTGGCACCTGTGGATGTTACTCAGTGAGTAACTTGACCAGTCAATAATATTTTACGCGTCAGTTGGTGCCTGGCTCAGAGAAAAAAAGGGTTGAAAGCATCAATGTCCACTCAAAATGATGGTGGACAAAACACTGACCCCCAGTCCATGGACTACCGATGGACTACCCTAAAAATGCTATTTCAAATGAGTACTGTTTATCTTTATGTAAACAGCGTCTCAAATAGTGCTTACCTAAGCCTAGACACCCATTTTACACAGCGTTGATCAGCAGTACAGTATTTAAGTCTTAACACCCATTTTAAGGACGTTCGCGCCAATTGTTTCTGCGTATCCTTACTGCGCACGCAAATGCACACGCCACGTCATACATGAGCGCGCGCGCTAAGTAATAAAATGAGAACTGATAGGGCAAAAGGCCATTGCTATAGCTTTGCCTGGATTTAACGGTCTTGGACGTTAGGTGACCCCTATTTTTCTTTCCAGAAACGGATTTTATTTACAATTATCTCCACGTTGTCCAAAAATGAACAAAAAATCAATGTAGGAAGTAAAAAAATTTCAAGATTTCTGCTCACGGGACATCAAATCCTGCCATCTTGCGGCTGCAAGGCGCGTGAAACTGTGGTCGCTAAATGCGAACTTGATCTTTAAGGAACCTCACCAGTTGACTAAATTCACTTAATAAGTCCACTTAAACAATATTTGGCAGAGAAGATTGCACTTCAAAGATTTAATTGCAATACATTTGGGTTTACAGACACTGGCCTTATTCGCTAACGAAGCCCGATTTTGTCACATTTTGGGTGTTTTTCCGGGCATGTTCTCTCCAAAACAAAGTCGGTGACGCCCCATTTTTTTTACATTTCTGACATAACTAACTCATTATCTTACAGTGGTTAAAGTTTCAGAAAAAAATCAATGTTGAAAAATTTTCGCGCGAACGTCCTTAAAAAGGTTAGCTTTCAATAATTGTAATTGTGATGGCTGATTACTTCATGTAAGTGAGGTGAAACTGGTACAATTCATGGATTTACATGTAGTTTCGTGGATGTATATAGTTGTATATAATCAATTCAGTTCTTTCAATAGTACTCATTCAAAATGGTGTTTTTAAGAGTTAGTCCATTTGGGTAGTCCATCAGGGGTAGTCCATGACTCCATGGACTGGGGGTCAGTGTTTTTTCCACCACCAGGCTCAAAATCCCCCTTTGAATTAGTGAAATTGGTATTGCCGTGTGTGAATGCGTGAAGATCTATCTCACAAATTTGGTTATTGCCATTAAAATTGAGTTATGATCAAACCTGGTCGGACAGTTGTTGAAAAGGTGGTTAATGCTATCTACGGGATAAATCACTATCCAGCGGATAATGCTAGAAAAACCAATTGAGTTATCCAGTGGATAGTGCTATCCACCCTTTGAATGTTCAGTTTACTGGGGCCAGGTCAAGTGCCGCACCCTAAATGTTAGGCATGTATTTTTATCTGTTTCAATATGCCTTTGGAACATGACCTTTGCAACCATATTATATTGAGATATTACACAAGCAACCCATGCTGTAATAATATTATTATTACTTATAAATTATTTATTATGGATTTGGCATTTTAAATTATGCTCAACATTGTTAATGTAACAATTTCATTCTGTACCTGGAAAGCATAGTATTTTATCCATCATAATCACTCAGACTTACATGTAAGAGCTGTCTTTTGATTTGAGATGGTATTGATGATATTGTTTATTTTTGTTAAGAGGAACTATAAGGGAGGGAGGGAGGGTAAGGTGGTGATCTCATTTTGACTGCAAGTTTGTTGTTGTTGTTGTGTATCTTATATTTAGGCAGCTATAAGTTATTACAAAGAGACAACAATAGAAAGTAAGCTGTTGCAAATGGCTACTGTTTACATGGCGGAGGCTGATTTTGATGATAGTGACGAATGGTTCCATGATGGAATTGATGATGAACCCATCAAACAGAAAGTGAATATTGAGGTGAGAAAAATTCTTCTACTTTTACCAAAGGGCGTGAACCAAGACCTACAGTATGTTGGTTAATTATATAACTATGTCAAGGAACATGTGTGGGACAGTGTAAGTGAACTTTGGTTTAGAGGTGAGCTGTACAATGTTCAATTAGGCTATATTCCTGGTTAGAGGGAATTGTACTTCTCTTTAGTGGCTTTATTGGCTTGCTTATCGCCCTGTCTTGCAGTCAGAGACTGAATTGTTACAGGCGCAGCTCAACAAGGTCGGGCTGAAGGAGCTGTGCAGCCGGCTAGGAGCTCAACCCCTGAACACAACCCATGGATGACCTCGGAGCACAGCATCTCAGCCAGGTGGAATAAGCTTGGAGTTGATTTTGCTGAGGGAGGAAAACCAGAGTGCCCGAGAGGGAAACCCTTGGAGTCAGTAAGATTGAGATCAACTGAAACTCAGCCCACATGTGAATTAAGGATGCAATCTCGGGTTCCCAGAGGTGGGAGGCACAAGCCTTACGACAGGGGCCACCCTTACTCCTTACTAATTTGTGTCAAATTACTGTGTTTGGGTCTTTTCAAAAAGCTGTAATATTAACATTTTATGATAATTTTCCTTTGTTTCTCCTCTGTAAGGATTTGGTGCAGGAGGAAGAGAATGCATACAGTGTGGAAAAACTGTGGGGCCTGGGACCACTGAAGGACGAATCCCCAGTTGAAAATCCACAAGATGTGATTAATTTTGAAAGATACAAGGTACAGAACCGATGAATCTTCTCGACCAGTTGAAGACAATATCACAATTTCATTGACTTCCCTCACAACAGTCATCAGTAAGAGTGGGGGTAATTGGACCATGGTCAAAACCTCCAACTTTCTACTACCATCTAGTTGTTTTGCACACAAATCACTTTCTTAATTCCTTAGCCTTTGATACTACTAATATTAAGGGGCTAACGGAAGCCATTTTGATATAGTTTGATGCTACTCTGGTCTCTGCTTTGGTTAACCCATTGACCCCTGGGGGTTCCCATTTGACGAGTAAAATCGTCTGGCGTAAGACAGAGTAAAATACTAAGTATGGCCGGTTCAGGCCGGTTTGGGAGTGAAAGGGTTGGAGAAATATTTGAATGTAGCTTGGAAAGTTACGATTTACTCTATCAAATGCAATTCATGACTGCCATGATCATGATTATGTCGGACAGTCTAAATGTCAGTTTGGTACTTGTTTGAAGGAGCATGAAAGGCAATTTTTCTCTGCAAAAAGGAAAACACTTTGTCAGAGTGTGCTTGCTTAAATAATCACATTGACAATTGCGTGGGGTAGTTCTAGAACTATCACCACCAACTGGCGTTACTATCAATGCCGTTGTTTGGAAACTTGGCGCATCAATGGTACCCCTGCTCCTTTGAACCCTGATCAGATGGTGCTGTCCATTTACCTGACACCTCTTTGCATCTTATTAAAAGAAAAGGACACTAATTGCTATTGATAGGTGAATATTTAAGGTGTGTCCCTTCCCCTTTTAGGTAATTGGTAGCATATAAGAGAACTCTTGCGATAACATCGGGTCACCCTTGGTGAAGACACCAGACAAGAATGTTGAAACGATGGGTCTTTGAATCTTAACTTTCCAAGCTACTTTCAAATTTCTTTAGCATCAAACTGTTTGATTACAAGTCAACCTGGCTGCAATGTGAACTGTAAAATGTATTGAAGACATTCCTGGACTGCTGTCCTTCAATCTGTCTGAACCTGAAATAGTGATTCTCCTTGTATAACGATTTCTACACCAAACGTGATAAAGAAAGTGTAACTCCTTATCGTAACTCCTGTCATTTCTCAGGGATCAAAGATTTTAATGACAGAGGAAGACTTAAATGGGACTGCGAGGGTGGCCGTTGAAGGAATGGCAACGGAAGAACAATGTCAAATGCTGATAAAACTGGCTGAGGTATGCAGTTCGTGTAACCCATTCCCTCATAAAACAACCATTTATAGATTTTACTCTGTTTAACACCAGACTAATTTAATGTCAACGCGAAACCCCTTAAGGACGGCGCCTACTATTGTTATTGCGCATACGTTCTGAGCATCTCGATATCCTCAGATTTCCTAAGGGTGGTGCTTATTAATACAGGGATATTTTTGCGCGATTCAAAACTGTGCGGAGAAAGCAGAACTTAGTAAGTCTTCTTGGTATCCAAACAGAAAATTGGGGGCAACCACGCGTTTTTCAGAGATTATTAAGCTTCAATCTGGAAAAGAACGCCATACATTGCTTTGTATGTGAAAGCTTTTTACAAATATTGTTGATTAATTATCTTCGAAACATGCGCGGTTACCCCCAATTTTCTTTTGGGACTTCAGTAATACTTGTTAAGATCTACGCTTCCCGCATATTCAGTAAACAGCGAAAAAATACCTTTGAATTAGTAGTCACCGTCCTTAAGGGGAAATGGATGAAGAAACCGAGGTCTACTCGAAAAGAACGTCCCCTTGAGCAAAATGAATTTAAAGTCTTTTCCAAATCGGTTATTTCAGTTCTGTGAGACACTGACATATTTTCAGACTAACATTCGTTATAAAGGGCCCACAGGTAGCCTATAATTTGGCCAAAATCAATGGACTATGGTAAATCCAACTCAAATTGGATGTGATTTATTATCGTATTTGACTTGTGAAAAAAAAAATTAAAGTTTTTGTCAATTAAGTAACAACAGTCTGGTTACAGTAATATTGTCACATTTTACCTTGTTACTGCCTTTCAAGTTTACGTTGTTGCTTTCACGAATAATATTATACTAAATGTAATTTACAAATTAAAAATTAAATTACAAATTACAAATTGCAAATTTTGCAATTAGTGCATAATTAAAGAGAGATCGAGAAAATATATGTAAATAGCAATGAATGCAGTAAACTTACAGCTAGTATGAACTTTTAAATTTTTAAAAATATTACTACAGTATTTAAAAGCTTTTAAATGTATTGCTGTTTAACTTTACAATGGTCCTTTTGTGTGTTTTGTGTCTTAGATCTTTCCAGCAGTGTCTGCAAAGATTTGATGCCAACCTTTTAACTCTGATTGTAGGCTCTATTTACTGGTAAAATGAAATAATCAATTACAAGTTGGCAACTTCCATTAAATTTTAATAACATTGTTGATACTAGCATGTGAACCATTCACCCCTAAAGCTTTGAAAAAGTTTGATGTAGTTTCAAGTGTAAATGCAACGCAGCAGGTACAAAACACTTTCACAAGTCACAGGCCATTGTCTTACCAGCACAGAAAAAATCCCAAACATTCATTTAAGGTTACCGTATACCTTCAGATCGGTAATTTTCTTCAAATTTGGATTTTCGGTTAAAGTAATGATCGAAATGGGATCTCCAATACAAAAAGAAATTATTTAACAATATTAAATATTGGCGGAGAAATGTCGGTTTTACGTTTTGGCCGGAAGTAAACATTACCCGTCTGATTGACAGTTTTAGCGCTATTTTCTCGAATCAATTTTTTCACTGGAAGCGGACACTTTAAAGGGCTAAAACTCACAGGGAATTTGTTCGATTGCCCCCAAATTTTGACAATGGCTAGGTTAACATATAAACAACAAAAAGGTGTTATCTGCGAATTTTTTCTTTCAAAATATTTTTTCTCTGAGAGCGATTTTTGTACGAACACTTCACATTTTAAAATACTATTTCGAAAACGTTATATAACTTTTCACTGTAACTGAGTATGGCAAAACGGGGTCGGGAAACAAAATAAAATAGCGAAAAGCAAAATTTGCTTTGACTTGTAGCTTTGAAAAGGTGATTCGGACGCTCGCATTTAGAGGTCGTGAAAACTTCGACAATTCATTTAATTTCAAAATGTTTGATATGGTTTTATAGCCAGTTCTATAAGCTTTAATTTGATATAGGGGTTTAGGTATCTACAGTTTAAACCGGACGCGCTGCATCGCTCGTTACGTGAGATACCCCTTAAGGTATACAGTAACCTTAAGCTAACCTTGGGCCTAATTAGGCCTAAATAAAAGTTGTTTAGCCTAATAAACGGTTAGGGTTGTCTCTGTATTGGCAAAACAATGACCAGTGGGCTGTTTTTCGTACCAGCCCATTTCAACGAAGGCCCTCTTAATTGACCTTGCTTTAACGCCAGATTTTAGTAAATTATTAGCCCCTTTCTAAGCTAAACCTCAACAAAAGAAAGGGTATGAATTTTGCAAATTAGCCATAAAATAGAGGCATATTGCATGTAATAGCATTCAAGCATCAGCTAGGTCATGAAATTTGATTGTGAAGTAGACCCTTTGACCTTCACAATATGGAAATGTTGAAGGTGGCTCTGAATCTTTCCTTTGCAACGAGTTTCATCTTAATGAAAATCATTGAGCATTTCCATACAAATTTAGGTCTATTTTTAGATGACTTTCCTGTTACTATGGCGTCTTATTTTGCCATGGTAATGAATGCAACTTGTTAAGCAAAAATTGGTGTTTTTGTGTGTGGTGTTACAACATTGCTGTGAAAACTTGTTTTCAAATTAATTTTTGTAAGAAGGCAGTCTCTTGAAATTGTTGAAACTGGTTTGAACTACCGTAATAGCTAAAGTATTGCTGGCATATGCAGGTGCCAGGCTGTTAATGGCTTTGAGGGCTAATGAAAAGCAAACGTCTCTAAAATGACTTGTTTTGTATGTGGAGTTTTCACTTTGAGACGAGCAAGCACTCAAGATCTTTACATAATTGACAAGAATGCGACTGTAACCACATTTGGTACCCAATGTTTAGATCCTTAACTCGATTTATTCACAGATAACAGATATTGAGTGAACTCAATTTTTTCACAGATAATAAGATAAGGACCCCATCTCTCAGGACCCAAAATTCGAAACGTATTTAAAATACATCCTGAGAACCAGCGAACCATTCGGAGAGTATTAAAGATTCATAGAGTGGGACACAGAGTTCCCAGTGTTGTGGTCTCCACAGGGCACACTCTAAATACCGGTAAGAGCTAAGATCTGCTTTGTGACGCCCGCTACGATGGCGTAACTTGACGTCAACGAAAAGTTACGTCTGACTTGCCAACAAACAAATCTCGTTACAAACTTTCACAAGTGTCTGTGTGTGTGAAGAAAGAGCACTCAAATTGGGTAAACGTGCTGGTGCTTGGATGCTAATTGCAGTGATGAACTTAATTAAGTCTTTGACTTTGCGTGATTTTGATGTTACGTACGTATGGCAAATGCGTGACCATGGCAAATGCGTGAAATGTTCAAAAAGCAAAAATTTGTTTGAGGCCTTTCTCGCCTGTTATGACAATGAAATGAGTTTTGCCAACTTGTAATTGATAATTAAAGGTATAACAAATATTAAAGACATGACCCTCATGAATGGTAGTACGAAACAATTTTCTTGAAAAGGCACTGATTTTCCAATTAAATTAAACTGAAATAACTTTTTAACACACCTTTCCTTTTTTTTCAAGATCTGTTTACTTTCTTCCATAAAAACAACATAACGTCAAGTCGCTGATTGAACAAACTTCTTGATGTAAGGGAATGAAAAAAATAAACAGTGTAACTTTGAAAGACCGTGTTAATTTCGGCTCTTTATCTTCTTTTGAAACAACGATTTTAAAC
>NC_090869.1:50035037-50040037 GCF_036669935.1 Montipora foliosa | reverse complement strand
TCCCCTTGTTTGAATAGTGGAGTGACTCGTGCACACTTCCAGTCGTCTGGGAACGCACCTACATTTAATGACTGATTGAAAATATAGCACAGCGGTTTGCAAATAAGATCCGCGCATTCACGAATAAGTCGAGAAGAAATTTTGTCAAGGCCGACTGCCTTTGATTTTTTCAGTTTATTCAGCAGTGAAAATACTTCATTTGTGGAGGTTGGGCGGAACTGAAACTCCTTATCCGTGCTAGTGAGATAGTTCAGATAGCTGTTGCCATCTGAAGAAGGAATATCACTAGCAAGTTTCGGGCCAATGGTAGCAAAATAACGGTTAAATTCGTGCGCTATTTCTGCTGGAGCTGTTACTGATTGCTCATCTACATTCAGTTGTTTCACAGACGTTTCCACGAAATTTCGGGAAGACAGCTCATTGATGATCTGCCAGGTTTTGCGGGAATCACCCTTATGCTCGTTTAGCATATTTTGATAATAAACTTGCTTCGCTAGCCTAGTCGCATTATTGACTTTGTTCCGCTGTCTTTTAAAGTGAACCCAATCATTAGGATTTTTTGATCTAATTGCTCTGAGTTTCAAAATATCTCGATCGTGCATCTGTTTTTTTAAGCTCGGAAGTAATCCATGGGGAACCCCGCGCGCGAACACGAGTGGTTCTCAATGGAGCGTGCTTGTTAACAATAGCCAAAAAGGATTCCTTCCATTCATTCCACATATCATTTGGATTGGAAGAATTGTTTATGTGATCCCAATCTTGAGATGCAACATCGCTACGAAATTTATCACGGTTAAAACTTCGAAAATTCCTATAGGTTATATTAGTGTGACCCTTACTCTGTCCATTAATGGCTAATTTTCGATAGACATAGACCATGCTGTGATCGCTAATGCCAATATGACGCACACCTGAGCATAACACCTTGTCAGGACAGTTAGTAAAAATTAAATCAATCAATGTTGCAGAAGTTTCGGTTATTCTTGTTGGTTCTGTTATGAGTTGTTGAAGACCATAAACATCCGTGATAGATAATAATTTGCGTGTATCGCTATCAAACTGGGATTCGGCCATATTGCAGTTTAGATCCCCTAAAAGGTAGAATTCAGTATTAAGGGAATCCAATTTCCCAATCAACTCTTCAAAGAATGAAAATATACTAACAAGCGAATTAGGTGGTCTATACCACGTAGCAACAATAAATGATTTAGAATGAGGTTTGCGTATTTCAATACAAAGGTTCTCAAGACTGTCCATGCAAAGATCGTTGCGCACCGAAAAGTTAATTGACTTTTTTACATAAAAGCAAACGCCCCACCTCCATATGTAGTTCTATCACGTCTAACTATATCATAACCAGAGATACTGACCTCATTATCGGTGATGTATTCATTTAGTTTAGTCTCGTTAATTGCGAGAACATCTATATCGTTACTTACGAGAAAGATCTTGAGTTCATCAAGATGAGTGGTCAATTTATTTATATTCAGCGAGGCCAGCTTAAAACCGCGTTTGGAGGGCAATACTCGAGAACGATCAATAGGATGTTGAGTCGGACTTCTCGATGACTCCTGACTGTTGCCTTCCAACGGCACGGCATTAATGGAAGGCATAGTAAAAGTTCAATGCGCTAGACCATGATAAAAATTCTTAAAAATACGCTTGTTACCTGCAAAATTCAGGTGTAGACCTCCACGGTTTAACCCCTTTTCGTTTATATTATTGTGTTCAATAAATCTCCAATCGTTCTGACGGCAAAACTTCGTCAAGTGCTTGTTCACCTCTGAGACTTTATCATTAAGCTTGTCCTTTCGTGTTACAAGTCCTGAGACTATGACTTGAGCTTCGGAAGACCCCTCTATCTGTTTGACGAGATCAACAATAGCTTCTGCAACTTCTTTAGATGTTTTGCCGTTTTTAGCCTTCAGATCGTTTGTACCTACATGTAGCACCACTTCATCAGGCTGGAGCTCTAAATTAGGCTTTAAGTAATCTCTCATGGCTTTGGTTGTGGCTCCAGAAAATGACTTTACCACCATGTCGCGTTTATTAGCGTTTATTAGCGTGTAGCATGAGCTTTATTTTCTGGCACGAGCAGAAATCCACGTAAATGATGTCCAATCTTACCATGTCACTTTTGTGATTCTTGAGGTCATCGTGTTTCCACGGGTCTTTTCTCTTTTTCGTCCCTGGAGGCCGCGATTTTTTGGGTCAGCACTAAGAATAGTGGAAGGGCGAAATTTTATAAATCGTCGGAACTACTTTTGGTTCGGATTTTGGAGACTGCGCACAAGGTGACAAAAATCTTTAGTTGGCGGACTTTGTTATTTGAAATCAGCCATAGAGGTCCTTATTTTTTATGCTGAATCGCTAACTGAAAGAATCACAATCCAAATCGCTTCTCCAAATGTCTGAAAAGGAAACTGCTTCAAAATTCAAATCTAAGTTCTTATAGCTCATAGAAAGCAACACTAGTTGCTAGTCTTTGCGAAAATCTTCAGTAAACAATTGATAACGTAGGCTGACAATGGGCAGCAGGTTTGGCTTTTTTCGTGCCGGAACTTACTGTCAAATTAGACAGTAGTGCAGTCTCTTAAATTCTCTCTTCTGATTTTAGTGCATTGTTGTATCTGAATGGTGACTTCACTGGAGGGGAGTTTCTCTTTGCTAACTTTGATGACTCCGTACAGGTATACAAAGGTTTTTGTTTTAGCGTTTACTACAACTACCGCAATAGGCCATTTTACAGTTGTTTGCTCAGCGACCAAGCCTATGAATGGCTGCGAGGCTGCCGGTGACCTTGCATTGATACAGACCTTACTGCTTTTATCATGTAAATTGTGTTGTTGTAATTGTAATTAGTCCATAATTAACATTACAAAAGCATGAAGGGTTGTATCAAAACATGGTCACCGGCAGCCTCGCTTCCATTGCTAGGCCTGGTAACTTAGCCACAACTGTAAAATGGTCTATTCACTCTTTTTTTGTTTTCTTATTCAAGTCCTGCCATCTCAGAGGGATTTCAGCGAAATTAGCTCTGGCATTAAATGAGCTATATTCAGGCTTCAATGACAGGTGTGGGAGTTTGGCATCCATCCCAAACTGCGAAGAAAACATCAAATAGTGTCAATACGGTCACAAAGTATACTGTAACTGTATCATTGATGATAATGATGATGATGATGACGATAACAAAATGAAGATAATGGTATCGTTAGCCATTTTAACCTTCGTGTTCCAACGTTCGATACTTGTTCCGAATACATATCGAATTACAACCCACCAAAATCGGACCGCACGTGAAAATCATCCCCTTTGAGATGAAACTGTGGTCGCTGTACCGAGGCTTTGTCTGTGGGGTCTATTCACTAAGAACGAGTGGGTGAGACTTCGGCATCGTAGTTACGGAAAAAGATTATTGAAATTTAAAAAAACGATCTCTGGCTAAAACGATTGAAAACTACGAGCTTTCGACTGCCCGAACAGCAATCTTCGACGGGTGAAATGAATGATAAGAAAGCGCTGAAAAAATTTGAATAAGGAGCGTGAATTGCGAAATAATAAAAATGTAAATGGTTATGAATGTTTGTTAAAAAGAATGTTGTATTGCCCAGGTAACGGGCAATACAGCATTTATTTTACCCGTCGAAGACTGCAGTTCGGGCAGTCGAAAGCTCGTAGTTTTCAATCATTTTAGCCAGAGATAGTTTTTAAAATTTCAACTATGTTTCACCCTGGCTGCGGCCGTTCAATGTTTTTACGTAAAAAGATTATTATTTCATTTTCAGGCCAAACTGAAACCAGAATGTGGAAGAGCCGTAGCTTTCTCAGCTGGACTGGAAAATCTGCATGGAGTGGCTGGAATTCGACAGGGTCGAAGATGTGCTTTGGCGTTATGGTTCACATTACGACAAAAACACGATGAAACGCAACGGAAGGTAGCGTGGGACATTCTCCAAAAGGCTAAGGAGCAAAAACGTCTGGAACAACTACCGCTATTCACGCCCGAAGTAGCAAGTCACATGGAATTGTAGCCTAAGTCTGTTTTCAAGTCTCGTAACTTCCGGCCAAGTACCAATGTGGGTCTTACAGCAGATGTGCGCTGCAAATTGTTAGCAGTCAGTCAAGCAGAACGGCGCGTATTAGTAAACCCTCGTGGTTTTTCAGATCTTTTTTGTCGTCTTTTTTGGCGACGGAGAACTAAAATAAATTGAAGGGGTAAGGAAGGGAGCTTAAGTTCGAACACGAACAAATCGTATTTGTTTTGTGACAGTTGTGTTGAAGTAGAATTTGACGAAGTTAGAGCGGAGTTTGAATTGCATTAAGTTGTATACGGAGAACTCTATGTAGGATCTATTAAGAATTTGCAAAGATTATAAAATGCCTATATATTTGACATATAGTATAACACAATATAATATATATATATTATTTGCCGGCTGGGAGGTCCGTATAGTGAAAAACTGTGACCGAGGTCTTTAAAATTCTGCCCGAGGCCGAAAGCCGAGGGCAGCATTTTCAAGACCGAGGTCGCAGTTTTTCACTGCACGGAACGACCCTAAGCCGGTAAATAACTTATTTACTTTTTTCTAAGAGTACAATTTTTCGTAATCACAAGGACAAGAACTCACGAAAGCGTTACCGTGACCGTGAGCAGAGACAGGAAAACCCGGACCGCGCTACGAACCAATCAGATTGCTGGATTCGTTACCGTGCCCTCGTAGAAAAACATAGTTGAGATAGTTGGCCGAAAATTTATTACAAATCTTTGTAGTTCGTGCTAAGGTAGATACCAAATTGAAGTGGGAACGGAAGATGGCGTCCTTTCCAGTTGTCTGGTAAACCCCAGAAAGCCTGAGAGACATTTAAGCAGGGGACTTTTTTGTCAAGTAAATAAAGGAAAACTTGAATTGTTCTTTCCAGAGTCATTGAATATACATGTTCTGTCAAGGAGATAACTTACCCCGAAGGACATTTGCTTGTTTGTTTTCGGGTGTTTG
>NC_090869.1:50022537-50030037 GCF_036669935.1 Montipora foliosa | reverse complement strand
CCCGTCGAAGAAACATTGGAGCTCGTGTATTGAAAATAGGATAATTGTGAATTTTCAGCCTGAAAAGTGCGCATGTGTTGCATGAAAATAACCATTATGTTACTTAAGTTCCGTTGGTAGCTGTTTTTAGTTGGAGGACGAATACCCCCATTTAACTTCTAATTCACGTGGAGTCATTACCCAGTGATTGTTGAGAGGTGCATCGCAGAATGCAAGGGACATTTTGGGTTGAAGTTATTTGTTATTTTTATGGCTTTATAAATACGGTCTCTTGCTAGTTTTTGTACCTTGTACAATTGAGTGAACAATCGTGGTGCAATTCTTTTTTTGTGTGTTTAGCCAAGATGGTACGGCCAATAAATAAACCCCGAATTGTGAAGAAGCGGAAAAAGAAGTTTATCAGACATCAGTCTGATAGATACGATAGATTGAAGGTTAGTAATGTTTCGATATAAGTCGATTCAATTCTTATAAGCATGCTTTAAATACAGATTAAGGATTCTTTGGCATAACAACTCAGTTGATCTTCTGACATTATTGATCTAACTTAAGTGTTACATTTCCATATATAGTTTTGTGACAGTAACAGTATTATAATAAATTTGGCTAGATTGTGGAATACGCGGCCCACAAAATATCTGAAGTAAAAAACTGCTCCCGTAGTGCCACAGTCGTGTTGTAATGCTGTGCCTGCAGTCCTACAGTCCCGTAGTCGTCAGTCGTTGAAATGGCAATCAGTTGTGTTGCAATGCTGTGTGAAGAAGAAAGCACACGTTTACTGATTAAGCCTAAGCGCTTGTTTCAGTGATTAGGCCTAAGCACTCATAAAATTTTAGCTTTCATTTTGCGGTTTGGTCAAGTACACTTTTCACGAGATCGTGTGAAGAAGAAAGCACTCGTTTACTGATTAAGCCTGAGAGCTCATTTCAGCGATTAGGCCTAAGCACTTGTAAAATTTTAGCTTTTATTTTGAAGTTCGGTTGACTACACTTTTCACGAGATCGTCTTGCCCTTGACTCACTGAGACTTCATTATTGAACGACTGCGGCACAGCGGTGGCAGTCTTTAAATTAACTCAGACTTCATATTTCATTGACTATGGTACTGCGGTAGCAGTATAACTTAATTGCATAATTTTGTTTGGTCACTGCGGGACCGCAGGAGCACAAGATTTGTGCCGTTCAAAGTGGGCCGGGTATTCTGCAGTCGCTCCAATTTGAGGCTCCTGCTTGCAGAATCAAAGAAAGTCTCTTGACTACAAAACTCTAAGAAGCCACTTGTGCATTTTGTGCAGAGAGGGTGAACTTCAGAGGGAAATACATGTACTATTTGGTGTCTTCACACGTTTTTGTGGATGAAATAATTTTTACTTTTTTTAATGTGGAACTTTCTTCATCTCTACTCGTGTAGAGTTTGGTTGTACTTGTATCTGTTTGCAGTGAGCAAATAGTTTGGAAATATTGCTTGGAAAATACTGACCTGTAATGCAGCATGTATGTAACAAAGAGGCAACAAATTGGAAGATACACAATTGGTAAAATTACTAATATAATTTGCAACTAACGAAGCACATGTTGAATGTAAACTTTGGGTACATTATATGTTGCCAACTTCTCAAGCCAGGAGGGGGCACATGTTCATATACCAAAGAGTTTATGTTTTATTGCGATTTCTGTAAGTGTGACCTCACACGAAAAGTTTCCCAATGACTAGTCGTTCTGAGGCGTGTAGCCATGAAGTCTCCATGAGAACGGAAAGGAGTCGTTTTTAAGTAATAGTGACACATGAGAATGGAATTGGAAGTTGTTCGCTTCCCTCAAGCAGTTTTTTGAAAATAACAGGTACCCGTGAGAACGGCTCTGGTTATTCACTAGAGAAAGCAAAAATATTGCTTGTCGTTTGACTGAATTTCACTTGCAACCATTGTTTGTCATTTGAACAACTTGAGCAATAGGAAACGACCAAGTGATACAATGTAAGTCTTGCACTTTTCGCGGGCCATCTCTTTCCGAACTTCACCAAACACTGTTGTAAAACTGAAGTCTTTAACAACACCTTTAGCAATAATGGGAAGGTCAACGCTGCAGGACAGGAAAGAAGCTGCTGGAGAACCGCGATAATGAATAGTATTGGCTCCTTTTTATAAAAATTTCAATTTTGATTTCAGATTAGATGTTGCTGCTGTTTCCAAATTCTGTTACGGTGAAGTTTTCGATAGACTGTTTATATATGTTAGCCGTGTAAGTAGAGTCGATAAGAGCCTTGTTCACGAGATCAGTCGTTCATTCTTGAGCCATTCAACTGTATCTGTTAAAAAAAACTTTCAGCTTTTCAGTCGTGAAGCTCACTCGTTTAGAGATTTCTTTGGTCCATTCAGTTCATAAGCTCACCCATTAAAAAAATTGTGCAGTCGTTCGATTGTTCGCTTCAATTGTGAGAACAATTTCACAACCCATGAGTCACCCATGAGGTTGCCGTGCGTTTGGCTGTTCAAATGACTTTCATAACATTTTCGCGTGAGAGGTCACAATATAATTTCCTGCTATTTCCTCACATTCCACTTTTCATCTTTACCTGTTTTTGACATTATTACAGAGCATGTGCATTGAAACATGATTTATTATTGAAACTGCTCTAAGACACTGTAATAAATTTGTTGGTTAATGAGACAGGAGGTCTCGTAAGCGTTCACCTTCCCTTTAAAGCACTGCATTTGTAACTTAAACCACTGCTGTTTTTGCAGTTGGCTTAGTGATGAGAGTGATGGTAGTCCAAGGGAAGGACAGTAACTCGTTTTGTTTGATTGAGGTTTCATAGAGGACCTCTTTCTTAATGTCTGCTGACATGGACCTCAGTTTCAAATGTACATTTCCCCAGATTCATTTAGACCAAGCAATGGTTACCACAATATTGTTTTTTACCACAGTTTCTTGTAATCTCTCAATCTGAAATTGGCTAATTTGCCATTGTCGATAAGGGTCTAGAGAATGCTGTACGCATCATGCTCGCGTCAATTTTATCACGCGATGTAAAGAAAGCCCATTTTGGGGACTAAACCAAACATATTGCGAGAAAGTTATAGACGCTTTTTCTTTTTTCGTGTCATGATTTTGGTCACGCTCTGAAACAAAAACTTGCTTTGGCGTTGAATATTGTGGTAAAAGACAAATCGAAAGTAGTTCAGCGTTGTCTGTACTCTTATCGATAACAATATTCGTCGTCGCAGTGGTCAAAATTTGTTGTGGACTCGCTCGGTTCTGCCTCATGAGTCCACGACATTTTGAACACTGATGACGAATATCGTTTTCGATAAGAGTACAGACACTGCTGAACCACTTTTGATTTGTTAAATCTCTGAAGTAGTGGTCAAGGGATAAAGCTAAAGCTGCAGGGATGTAGCTAAGAGTAGATTCATCTGGTTGAAAGTTCTATTGAGACCGTAAGTTTGTGCTCTGAGCATCAAAGGCACCTGGTAACAAGATTGTTCCCAGTATCTCACAACACCTGGCATTCTTCAAGATGGTGAATACAGGGAAAGAGAAGACATGCACAACAGTATTATTTTAAACAACGCTTTTATTTCATTTCTAATAGATAAATTCTAGTGATAATTCCGTATACTAACATCCAACTGCCAAAATTCAGTTGGCGATCACCCCTTTCTCAAGCGGCAATCTTCACCAGCAGCCGGGGCTTAATGATATCCCTGAACGCTGTGGTTGTAAATCTGTCTGTTTGCTTGGAGACTAAATTCCTCCCTCTTGTAATTGCTTTCTACATGTAGCTTAACCAAAGTGTTTTTTTGTTGTTGTTGTTGTTTTGTGTTGTAAGCAAATGGTGATTTTGCTTTCATTGTTTGTTTTAATCTTCCAAAGCATTTAATTTGAGGGGTGGAATGCATCCCTTGAATAGAGATGAAACTTGATGACAGACATGATCTTGTTGCAGAACAAGAACAGAACATGAGTTGACTGCAAATTACCCTTTTCTCACCTAAAAGGGAAACTTACAGATTTTATTCGCCAATTGGAAGTGCCTTAGGTGGAAATGGGTTAAGCTATTAGGGAACTTAAAAATTGTAAAAAAACACTTGTTGTCAAAAATATGTTGTAGCATCATCCCACTCTTTGACCAAGATTTGTTCTTTGTTGAAATTGCTATTGATGTACAGTTGTAGCATGGTAAAGGGCAACACTATTTTGTTTTTTATTTTTTTGTAGCCAAACTGGCGCAAGCCAAAGGGAATTGACAACAGAGTGAGGAGGAGGTTTAAGGGCCAATATCTTATGCCCAACATTGGATATGGCAGTAACAAGAAGACCAAACACCTCATGCCAGATGGATTCAAGAAGTTTTTAATCCGCAATGTCAAGGTACAGTATCTTGCCAAGAGACTGGCCTTTTCACAGTGAGACATGCCTACATATTTCAGCTTTAATCCTATATATTTGTCTGTTTTATGGTTAAAACAAGTTAAAGGGAATAGGTACAGTAGAATGGTGCTTTACCATTCAGTCCCCTCAAACATTAAACTTACAGAGAATGTTTCATACATTTTCCTTTTTTTCATTTTCAGTCTGCTGAGAAATTTTTCCTTTGAGTTAGCTTGTCTAAAGATTTTCATACCTGTTTTAGCATTTATTATACACTCAACGGATTACATTGTGTTGTTGTTTGGTCAATGACGCATGCATAAAATTATCAATAGGTGACTGAGTGCAAATACGGAGGTTCCAGGGGAAACACAGCTGAGTAATTTTATTGAGTATATAATGAATAAAAAGTTGCAGGAACTTGCGCGTGCATTTCTGGATTTATCACCACTTGTGATGTTTTGAAAATGAGATGGCTACAACTAGCCAATTATCTGGGCCACTATGCAGCTCTCAGAGCGACTCTCTAAATTGGTTCAGAAAAAAAAGTGGACACAAAAAACGATTTTACAAAGAAAGAGTGGACCGTAATTCTAAAACAATAGCTCTTCATCCTTAAAGGGATCCAATGAAATTAGAGGATCTGTGTCCTGACTTTATTATCTGGCCTCTTTTCTGTTCCATAGATTGTTTCTTACACTTTGTAATTGTAGTATCCCTATCCCTTGGGATTTTCAGTAACCTCTGGTTGGCGTGGGTATAGATAGTTTCTAGAAATGATTGACAGTAGCTGCTGCACTTGCCAACTCCCTTCCTCCAAAAAGCACCTCACTTTGAACTGAAACCATGGTAACTATATTCAAGGGTTCCACTGGTGTAGTAATGAAAGTGGTGGTTGTCGAAAGGAAGGAGAGAGATGCAGTGTTAATGGGTGAGACCAGAGAGGGCCTCTTTCTTAATGTCCAATGTTCATGGGTCTCAATCCACACTGCAACATTTTAGTTTACGAAAACTGTCTACCATATTTTACTGAACTGTTGTGGAGTACTGTGACATGCAGACTAGGGTAATTGTATGAAAACACAGTTATAAATAAGGCGTTTCTTGCTATATGCAGTATAAGCAGCTTCTTGTCAGATCACATAACATGTATTTTGCTTCAAAAATTTGAGAATATCTATGATTTGGTAGTATAGGAGGGCCGATTGTCTTTTGTTTACAAATTTTTTGCTTTGTGTAGATCTCATTTATAGTTAGTTTGTTGGGTGTTGCTCCAACAAATTGCTCCATAATAAAGATAACTTTCAAAAAATGTTGCTTCACCGCTTGAAATATCATTAGAATTTCAATTTCAAAATTGTTGCACTTCCTCTGCAAACTGACTGGTCTGGGCGGACAATTCTGACAAAAGGAAATCTCCCTTTAATAGATATTCATTTATGTTGATAATCACGTAATAATTTTGAAATTCTGCGTTTGATTTTATTAATACCCTTTTCATAGACTCGTGACTAGCATGTTTCACTGGCCAGGGGTGTATGGATGGCGCAGTGGTGAGAGCACTCGGCTCCCACCAATGTAGCCTGGGGTCGATTCCCAGATTCGGCATCACATGTGGGTTGAATTTGTTGGTTCTCTACTCTGCACCGAGAGGTTTTCTCCGGGTACTCCTGTGTACCCTCTCCTCCAAAAACCAATATTTGATTTGCGTTGATTTGTTGATTGTTAATTTTAGTTTACAGAACGACTAGACACGTAAATGAATTTTCTTTCCTTTCCCCCCCCCCCCCCCCCCCATTTTCTCCACGGTCTTGAGCGTTTGCGTCAATTCACATTGCAAGAAAGAATTTTTTTTTTTTTTTGCAAAATTGCAGTGGCCTTTTGAGTGTTGTGATACACCTTAAGCTGTGCTGATTGTTTCTGAGAAAATGTAACGGTAATCGGTTGAAGAGACTTAGAGAAACGGCTTCTTTTTGTATTTTCATCTCGTACCAGGCGATGTTCTTTTTCTAGATACAAAGTGGGATAGAGTATAACTAAGTTGCTGTGTTAATAATGTTGAATGAATTAAGACCAAAATTTCACAAAAAGGCGAAACGTTTTGCTTGCTGTGGAATGTTTTTTGTCTGAAGCCCTTCATTTTTCAACATCAGATACATGTACACAACACTCGTTGCTGTTGACGACAACTGTTAATGTGACGTGTAGGCACTATTACCTAATTTAAAAGCTGGAATACTTCATTTTTCACCTAAGTTACACTGTAATACTCTTTTCTTGGTTTTCAGGAACTGGAAGTTCTTCTAATGTCTAACAGAAGATATGCTGCAGAAGTCGCCCACAACGTTTCTAGCAGAAAAAGGAAAGACATTGTCGAGCGCGCACTGCAGCTAAACATCAAGGTCACGAACGCCAATGCGAGACTGCGCAGTGAAGAAAATGAGTAGATTAAATGAACATTTGAAAATGTCTTGCATCTCCTGTAGAAATAAATGCGTCATTTTCTCTTTGCCTTGTCCTTGTTGATGAGTACTCACTTGTGAGCATTGTTGTATAATAATAGTATACTTGCCTGACAAGTAGAGAGTTGCGCCTGAAACGAGAGGCGGGGAAAGTTGCAAGAAGTAAACAGACAGATATTGCACGGTTTCACTGAGAATATTGATTAATTGTCTACATTTCATCGATGGGGTACTTTTAGATACGAGGGTACTTCAGCATCCAGCATCCCCGCTCTTCGTAGCGGTATTTTTGTTGTTACAAGTTAATTAGGCGTAGCTCAGTTGGTTAGTGCGTAGCTTTGGGAGCATGAGGTCCCCAGTTCGATCCTCGGTAACCTCAACTAATCCTCCGAGCATAGAGCGTTTTCATATGACGTCACGTCAGCCTTGTTGGTGTTCCAAACTAATCCTCTGGGAATTGAACTCTATTTTTATGCAAATAGTTTCTTTTGTTTCATCAAATTAGCATTTATTTTAGTCACGTGAGTGAAAACGCTCTATTGAGCTCTATTATCATGCAAACGTTTTCTTTTGTTTCGGTGGAAAAACAAGGTTACTGACCACGTGATTCAAAATATTCCATAGACCTCTCGTAATGGCGGCCAAATAAAATACCCTTTCCAAAA
>NC_090869.1:50005037-50017537 GCF_036669935.1 Montipora foliosa | reverse complement strand
AAGTCGCATGGAAATGTTTTCTGACGACTGCTAGCTATCGAAGGAGCACATCTCATACATTTTATCTTCACTTCAGTTTTTAATATCAGCTGTACATCATGTTCAAACATTGCAGTCCTCTTGATAAAATGGCGGAAATCACAGATTTTCTTTATATAGGAGGATTAGCCGCGGCTAAAATGGAAGATTCGCTCACAAAGAAGGGAATAACATGTGTTATCAATGGTAAAATTGATTTATCTTAGTAGAAACAACCACGGGAGAAAAGAAAATTGATTTAATTTCTTTACAATGCATTCGTATTGGCCACTTGCAAAAATACCATAATGATCTCGGCAGGTATTTTTTGCAGGTTGCAGGTTGAAATTTAGTTAAAATTGGATATACTTACCGTGACTGTTACATGAATAGCTAGCCTAAAAACTTTTTTTCAACCTGCAACCTGCAAAATAATCTTTGTTTGCCCTGCAAAATTTTGCATAGGCATTGTTTTTATTTTCTCTTGGGACCATTTTAAGTCCCAAGAGAAACTGGAGACAATGCTTATTTTTGGAAGTGGCCCATTCTGGAGCTTTGAGGGTTTCACTATAAAGGTCATTCGACTATTTATCCTATGGATCTTGGACAAATGTTTAGATGGTATTACGTGTAAAGATATTAAGTAATTGTTAGAGGATCTTGGAAAGCCTGTGACCTTTGGCTTAACTGCTGAATACCCTGACTTATTTGCATAACAATAATTAACAATTATTCGCCGAAGGCGAAGTGATTATCGGTGAATATTCTCCGAGACGAAGTCAAGGTGAATATATTCACTGATAATCACTGAGCCTGAGGTGAATAATTAATTGTTTTAGTATAAATACACAGGTGATTATTTCAAAAAAGAGAAAAAAAAAACATTTCAATGCAAAATCATCTTCACTTACAGTGGCAAAACGACTACCGGCAGACATTTTGTCCGTCGAGGTGATATCGGCTGATAATCCGAGATAGTGAGCCAATGAGAGCACCTGATTTTGTATAATCACCTTTGTATTTATACTAATGGCTATTATATTCTGACCCTTTCTTCAAAGAATGCCACTGAGTGCTAGCAAAGGTGGCAGGGTCTTAGCAGTTACTCTGGTCCTTGCTGTTGGAAAATTTTATAAGTAAGGAAATCTGCTCCCAGCTTATACACTTCCAGGCACAAATGAGTATTCATTTGCACGTACAATCCTTACTTGTGTTTGGTACTATTATTATTTTGTTTTCATCGTGTGTCTTTGTTCATGAAACTCTCGCCAAATTACAGTAATTTTGTTAATTCTTATTTGCGTGTTTCATCTCATCTGAAAGCTGCCACTGAGTCTCCAGAAATAAACTATGAATCAATTAGGACAACCAGGATAAAATTAGAAGACAACCCAACTTGCAAGATTGGAGTGCACTTTGATTTGGTCGCAGACAAAATAGGTGGGTTTGAATTGCACCTTATGAATAATTAAATCTTGTTTGTGGTTAAACAGCATATTTATTCCAACTGAAGTTAACTGTTTGTCCAAACTCTGTGGAATTTACTTATTCTATCCGGCGGGTCTAATTTCCAAGTCACAAGTTGCAGGTCATTGTTTCATCAATACAGAAGGTATCGTAAACATTCTTAAAAGCTAACCTTAGGCCTAATTAGGCCTAAACAAAAGTTTTTTAGGCCTAAGGTTAGCTTTTATGAATGTTTAGGATACTTTCTGTATTGGTGAAACAATGACCTGCAACCCGTGACCTGCGACCTGTGACCTGCAGATTAGACCTGCCGTATTTGATCTAGTTATTGATCAAGTACTAAAAATATTTTAGCTAACGGATTGCCCACAGGAATTGACACTGATTTCCAAAAAAATAATCCACCAGTTCTGCGATTGCCCAAAGGAAAACACAAAAGTTAAGTTCTGTTGGATAGAGAACTGATATCTACATATGGAGTTAGGACAATGTGCGAGCCATGCGAGCCATGACTGCGAGACATGACTGCGAGTCATGCAAGCCATGCATGACTGCGAGTCATGCAAGCCATGGCTGCAAGTCAAGCGAGCCAACATGGCGAGCAATGCGAGTCAAAATGCGAGTCACACAGTTATTGAAGGCTAACTGTTTTAAAATGGGTGCTTAGACTTAATTTAACTGTTTATCAGCGCTATTTGAAATGGGTGCTGAGATGCGAAATTTGCATGGCTTGCTGGCTTGCAGATTGTCCAGCCCCATTTTTATGTGGATGACCATCTGGAAAAACCTCATGCTCTCAATGCTTTGGGGAGTCATGCCAGCATAATGGTTATCATATGTGCCTCCCACCTCCGTGTATGTTGGGAGTTTCAGTTGACATCAACCTGAATCAAGGGTTTTTCTCTGGGTACTGTGGTTTTCCTCCTTAATTAAAATATTGTCCCAACTAGTTATTACTGGCTGTGATGTTGTGCTGAAGGCTTATACATGCAGGGCTGTCAACTCTGCCGGATAATAGGGGTGACTCCAGATTTTAGACTGTGTATAATTGCCCGATCTCAAGATTACGGTCTGAAATCTTCCGATAAATCATCAAAGTTTGTCATTTCTAGTGAGAATCGACTTTCACAACAAATAAATTTCAAATACTTTGTGTTGTTTGAGTTATTTTAACATCGATAATTATAATAACAAAATTTATTTGTTGCATGAACTGTTCATTGCTATTGACGGATTGTAATTTAAGCAATAATGTGATTGGCCCGAAATAAACCGATTGCCAATGACATCTTTTCCACACGTTTTTTGACTTTTTGCCAAGGTTGCGTGTCTGAGGTTTTGTGTCCTGTGTCAAATTACAGATTGAATTGAAGATGTGGACTGATTTTACTTTGCTTCAGAGGGAGTTTTTTTGACTTTTAGGTAACTTTTGGTTTCCAATTCCTTGTAAAGACAAAATGTAGCTGAAAAAATTGTAAAGATTTAAATATATGTTAACAGAGTCAAGGAGTATTTTTTGCGTAAAAGATGTAATATGACGTCACCAAAAATGATGTCACAAGGAGTATTATGGGTTATGATGTCATCTATCATCCCATCCCTATCAATTCTCAGTGTCTGAATGCTTTTGAGGTTGACAGCCCTGTACATGGACTGCAAAGCTTTACTTTCTACCAGAGGCACTTTAACCATTTATCTCCTGGGAGATAATTTTACTTGTCAATGGAAGGTGGTTTAGGAGTCAGTGGGTTAATAATGCTTTGACCAAGCTTCACCTATCATAACAATCCAGTCCCAAAGACTGCGAGAATGGGTGATTAGAAGGCCTGGGTCATTTTAAATATCTATTGGGCAAGATAACTTTCGTGGTTTAATTTGTGTCAAGATGGACAGCTGCCTGCCATTCGCAATTTTGATGTTCCTTTGTTTTGTTATGTACTAGATAGAGTTCAAAGGGAAAGAGGAAAGGTCCTTGTGCATTGCATAGCTGGTGTAAGCAGGTGAGCGGCTGTCATTTCAATTTCATTTTGGTAATCCTTGATGGATTGATTCATGATTGATAGGTCCATATCCTTGATTTCTGCTTGCTTATGGATTACCAAACCTGTTGTTAATTAAATTTCATAACATACACATAAAGGCACAATCTTAAATTCTTGCTCTCCAAGAATTTTAATTACCGGTAGTATTGTTGTTAATGGAGGCAGTGTGGCCGAGTGGTTAGGGCCGGTGCCTTGAGATCCAGAGATCTTAGGTTCAAGACCGCGTTCTGACCACTCACTGAATTTGTTTCAGGTAGTCCCTGGTTCAATTTCCTGGGGCACTTGTAAAATAGCCAGCTGGTTTGCCTCTCCCCAGTTGGGATTCTTAACAATTGTAAATGTTAAATGCTTGGAGATATTAGCTACTAGCTACTCTGAAATCAGAGGGTAAACAAATTATTATTATTATTATTATTATTATTAATGGTGGGGACATTAGTATGGCTAATGAAATGGTGACGAGTGAAATTAGGGAATAATTTCATGAACATTTTGTCCAAAATCCAATAATTTCCCTAATTTCACAAGTATATCATTAATTTAAAATTTTGATTAGCTATCAATATCATGGTTGACAAATAACGTTCATAAGACGTGGGTTATTTTCAAACCTGGACGCATTTTTGACACTGTAGGAAAAGTTGCCATGGCAGCATTGTAATTTCACTTGAGAAATTATAAATTCTTAAATGATTAAAAACGATTTCTTAAAACATAAGCCACAGGCAGCCCAAGCTCAAAATGTTAGGAGTTCAGTGTAACGTGACATATGCCATATTACATAACTACGCGAAACGTGACTCCCGCCTTACAGCATATGGAGGTATTGTGTTACAACGGTTTGAATTTGTAAAGGTTTGTATGGGAAGGCAACGGCTTTGCTGGAAAAGTCAATTATTCTTATATTTTGTGAATAAAATCTACTTACCCTGTTGCCGTGTTGTATTCTTTGTTGTTTGCCAGCTTCGCAAGCCGATCTGACACGATTTCGGCGACTTATCGTTTTCTTTTAGCAGTGGAAACCCACAAAACGATAAGTCGCCGAAATCGTGTTAGATTGGCTTGCGAAGCTGGCAAACAACAAAGAATACAACACGGCAACAGGGTAAGTAGATTTTATTCACAAAATATAAGAATAATTGACTTTTCCAGCAAAGCCGTTGCCTTCCCATACAAACCTTTACTAATTCAAACCGTTGTAACACAATACCTCCATATGCTGTAAGGCGGGAGTCACGTTTCGTGTAGTTATGTAATATGGCATATGTCACGTTACACTGAACTCCTAACATTTTGAGCTTGGGCTCCCTGTGCATAAGCAAGTGAATATTAACATTACGTTGAAAGCCGACGTTTTGGCGTCATCATGACACCATTCTCAAGGCAAAGTGAGTACTATAGTAAGTATTGCGAAGATTTGATTTCTAAAGTCTCTACAATTTAACATAATAACAAAGAATCACATATTCTTCAAGTGAATACCTTTGCGTGAATCAAGTCCATTTGCATGTTTATATAGGGATGGTTTAAATTTTCTCATAAAAAGCATCTCATCAATTAGGCAATCAAATTTGTTAGAACATTTTAATAGTAAGCACGTGAAATTGTTCTAAAAGACAAGGTAGTACATTCGAATTATACCGGTATTCGCTAAAATAATGTTTACAAATTGACAACGATTTTTGTTTGTGTCCATCAGCTTGTTCATGGAGGTGGCCGCGAGTGTAACCAACATATCCTGCATCGCACAGGTTACATTGAAATTTATAAACTAAAGATTATTGGTTAACAATGGCTGGCTTCTCTAACTTTAGGGTCTTCGTTGAGTTTACTGCTGATGAACACGGGCTGAATTGTGGTCTTGATTTTTGAGCTGAGGTCTGTCAGACGTTTTTTGACCACATTAGCAGTGACCTGATCTTTAAATGGTATGACCCTTAAGTCATTATTATGCTAATTCATAGAGACTTTAGAAATCAAATCTTCGCATTACTTACTCACTTTGCCTTGAGAATGGTGTCATGATGATGCCAATACGTCGGCTTTCAACATTAATATTCGCTTGCTTATGTTTTAAATTATAAGTTATAAATTAACGATGAAATTCTGTGCCAAAGAATTTAGGAGTAATTATTATAACATTTATCACCCATGTTATTAATCATTGACAATATTGACCCATTCACTCCTCAGTTGCCCTAGGACTCCCCAATTTGACGATCAGTGAAGTAAAAATTGTCTGGCGTTTAGAGACAGATTAAAGTCTGTTAGGTCCCACTCCCAGGCGTCAATGGGTTAAAATAGCCCAAAACAACTAAAACGTTATTATATAATTTTAGTGTTGACAAAATTAACATGTTACTGTAGTTTTAATGAAGACTGCTGACGGCATGTCATCAAAACTGTTATTAGCCACGCTAAATTACAAAGTCTTTCTTTAACACTTTCACATGCCCCCATTGTTGAGTAAACATCTTGTGTTAGACAGAGTAGAATCTTGGGCATGAAAGGATTAAAGCTATCTTATTACAGGCCTTCTGATAGGGTGCGATTAAAAAATGCAAATTATGCGATTTTTTCAGGGCAGATTGTGCGATTAGAAAGGCCAATTATGCGATAAATAATGTAAATTATGCGATTTTTTTCTCAGCAATTTTAAGCCTGTTTTATATATACGGTTTCAGGTTAAGAAAAACACTTTTTTGCCGCCCTAAAGTCATTTTGAACACAAAGGAACAGTAATTATGTATCTCGATCGACATTAGTTGGGATAAATAAAAGTTGAAAAGTTGAATGATCAAGGTGCTCGTCAACCACGAACTTCCGAAGATGGTCAATCACAATAGGGCCATACCCCCATTTATACGAGAGAAAATAAGCCGCGGCTTACAGAAGACTCGAATGTTCACCCCGTATAAATGGTACAAAATCTACGTTTACGTCTTTTTCAAGCCGCGGCCTATATTGGGAATATTCGTATAAATATTCGAATATTCGTATAAATAGTTCCTTTTGCGTATTTTGTACACCTTGGCCAGAGTAAGCCGCGGCTTATTTTCTCTCGCATAAAAGGCCCTAATATTGCACGACGAGAAAAACATCAGTCCATCGTCCACGTGGAGCGTACCTGTGAAGTACTTTCTTGCTCGATTGTGAGCTGTCAGATCGGGCGGAATGTGGGAACGTCCTTCTTCGTCGAAGAAAAAGCGAGCGTTTTCACAACAAACTTATCCATGAGTAAGTTTTAATCAGTTTTCAACGAAAGAAACTACATTTTGTCGAAAACCTTACAACTTCGCTTATTTTTCACAAATCTCTTCTATAAGAGAAGGCAACTGTGTCATTTCAGTGGTGTGTATATAATTGAGTGTTTGTGTTGCACCAATAGAAGGAGACTCGTACCAGGTCCCCGACATGAAAAATAAAGCCTTGAACTTCGAATGTTTACGAAATCGAAGTTGACAAAGGTTTTTTAGCCTTTTTCCAAGATAAATCATCTTTAAAATGGCGTATTTATGCAGGAATTTCTAAGAAACGTGTTGATTTATGTTTCATTTTATGAATTTTGTGCGTCCTTTTGTGAATTATGCGATTTTTCGGGAATTGTGCGATCGGATGCGATTTGAGGTCGATTGTGCGAAATCGCACCATCGCGTAATAGCAGAAGGCCTGTCTTAAGGATGGTGCCTACTAATTCAAACTATTTTTGCGCGGTTTACTGAATACGCGGGAAAAGCAGATCTTACTAAGTGTTATTGAAATCCAACAAGAAAATTGAGGGTAACCATGCATTTTTCAAAGATAATTAATCAACAACATTTGCAAAAAGCTTTAAAATACAAAGCAATGTATGGCGTTCTTTTCCAAATTGAAGCTTTGTAATTATCTCTGAAAAATGTGTGGTTACCCCCAATTTTCTTTTTGGATACCAAGGGAACTTGCTAAGTTCTTCTTTCTCCCCATAGTTTTGAACCGCGCAAAAATATCCCTTTATTAATAAGCTCAACCCATAGGAAATCCAAGTGTCTCGAGATGCGCAGAACATATGCGCAGTAACAATAGTAGGCACAGTCCTTAAAACAACCAGAAAATAATTAGTATTTTAGGGGCAGAGAGTATAAATTATTGCAGAACAAAATCATCCTGTGAGTTATTGAGCTGTCCTGCTGTGACGGAAATTTTCACTGATGAGCTGATTGGCAGTTTTCTTAAGATGTTTGTCTGGAGGAAAGTATTCCAATAATTTTTTATAATTTATAGTTTTCTGAAGGATTTCTAATGCTTGGTATTTTGTCATTTTATACATGTATTTGTATATGCATTGAAGATCGGCAACTCTGGTGTTAGCATATCTTATGAAACATCAAAAGATGAAACTAATTGATGCCCATGCATATGTCAAAAAGAGGAGACCTCTTATTCGACCAAATGCTGGTTTCTGGAAAGATTTAGTGGACTATGAAAGAAAACTTTTCCATAAGAATTCCGTGGATATGGTGGAATCCAAACTTGGTAAGCTACATAATTTTTTGATTTCTTTGTTGACTTTTTTGTGGAAAGTTTTAACCAAATTGACTCTTGGGGGTTCCCCATTGACGAGTAAAATTGTCTGGCGTTAGACAGAGTAAAAATTTAATGCTAAGTCTGGCCGGTTTAGGCCGGTTTGGACGTCAAAGGGTTAAAACGGTTTTTACGGTAAATGTTGACGTCACTTATGCATCTGTCTTCCAATAGATCACAGGCGAGAACCAAGCATGTGTGCATTATTGAGCTAAATTTGTTAATAAATTATTATACCGTATTTATTCACTTATAAGGCACGCCATTTTTTATGATAAAATATGCTTATTCGATCAGGTGAATAAATACGGTACATGTAAGTTACATTTAGTTTAGATTCATTTTCTAGAAGAAGAAGGGCAGAAAATAGAGCTTCATCTATTATCGTTGAAAATACTATTTTTTTCTAAAGTGTATACAAAGCTTGCAAAAGAAATTATTATAATAGCTGTTTTGCATCATAGTAAAGTTTTCTCTTAGTTTGTAGTTTTAAATAAACGCTTGTCATGATTGTAAACATTGATTGGTACTATTGTAAGTAATTTTGCCGTTGACATAGTCAACTGAAGGCTCTGGCACTTACTGGGAGAAATTGAAGTACCCAGATTATATCAACATAATACTCTTTGTTTGTCCCTCCAAGATTTTGCATAAGCCTTGTTTTTATTTTCTCTTGGGACTTATAATGGTCCCAAGAGAAACTGGAAACAATGCTTATGCAAAATTGTGGCGGGACAGACAAAGAGTATTATGGTATTATTTTTGGATATTGGCTAATAGACTAAAATTAATAATTTATTATTTAGGGTAAACATAGGTTTAATAAGATTTTTGCTTCTTTAGTTGGTCATATTTAACCCTGCTGTATTTAATTATTATTATAAGCAATAATTGTAATGATTTGTTTCATTTCCCTTTTTAGGATTGATTCCCAGTATATACAAAGATGAGCTCAAAAATTTAGTGTGGTGACATGAGTGATGATGGATGAGAAAAGTGATGATGAGGATGAGATAAATTTTGTTCAGGACATTGCTATTGCTCTTATTAAAATCATTAACATAAATAATTATTAGAAAGAACAAAGGTCCTAGCTGATGTCTACTAAGCAGGGATTTTTTTGGGGGGATGGGGGGGGGGGGGGGGGGTGGTGGTTTTGTGGAATGAGACACTTATCATTAGGAGCTTTTCTTATTTAATGACATGGAAATATTATGGTTCAATTTTTTTCAAACCAGTTCAACTTTTACTATTTTTTCCTTTGGTATTTGGCAAAGAAAAATCAAAAGTGAACTGGATTTAAAATAAATTTAAACCAAGAAAAAAGAGGGAACCACAGAAATAAGAAGCCTTTTAATTATTCTATAATTTAATCCTGTAGGAGATCTTCATGAAAATCTTCCAAGTTACTGACTGATACATTATAGCTGTGTTTAGATTTCTTGTACATGAATGTTATTTGGATGTTTCCTTTTGAGATTTTTGGATACAAAAAGGTTACCCTATTGCTTAGTATTGGTAATCACATAATTTTGAGTGCAAATTTGGAATAAATTTAAGCACTAGCTAGTAAATTTTTTCAAAGATACACAAACAGCCAAGTGCAATTTGTAGTCTTTGAAAAAATTTACATAGAGGATATTACATGTCCGTGTGGAGAAACGAAATAATTTTCTCTTCTCATATTGAAAAATATTTCACTCGTTCGCTGCGCTCACTCGTGAAATATTTTTCAACATGAGTAGAGAAATTTCTTATCTCCAAGCTGCCATGTAATATTCGATTTATTATTTATAATATAAACACCAAACACGAAATCATTCATGAAAGGCATCGAAAGGCACAATTTTCGTATGTAACCATAGCAACAGTGATCTTTTCAAGTGTGAAAATAACATGTTATCTTCACGTTTGAAGATACATGGGTTATTGACCAAGCGTGAGGTCAAAAAAAGAATGAGGCCAATATCCAGCCGTCTTGACAGAACAAGTTTGGTCAATAAAGGATTTATTATTTAATTTAATATAATATGACTTAAAACACCAAAAAATGATCTTTGATCTTGCGGGACCAAGCGAGAAATCCCGAGCGGGCAGTATCTCTCCATCTTGCCTGCTCGGGTAGCCAATCACAGCATGATTTGGTTCATCTTGCGTGCTCACGGAGCTAGTCTTATAAGAAATCATGTTTTCGCGCGAATGCTCACTTGGTATTTCATTGGTGTTTATAATAAAAGTGCTTATTTATTCCAAATTTGCATGAGAAAGATCATTTATAATTTACATGAAAACATTAAATTTTTGAGATGGTTAAGCAGAAGCAGCGCCCGCATGTAACACAATCACACAAATTGCACTATCGAGGGCTCGCATTTGATTGGCTCTCTGACTTTGTTTGCTCATTGACCAATCAGAATGCTTGGTTTATTACTTTTTGCACTGAATTATCTCTTTCCTGCACTGTTAGTTAAAAGGTGCATTCTCTTAGCCATTCAGAGTGGAGTATACATGTATGTACCCATATTTTTAGACTAAAATCATACTGTATGTCATATTGTCTTTTGGTATCACCCAACTAGTGGACTAATGCAAATTTATCCTGCATTTTGATTGGAAACTCTACTAGAGGACTATTAGTAATAGACCTTGAGTAGCGAAAAGCGTGACGCTTTCTTTTGTTTTATTCCCAAATAAATATCTCTTCCACTTGCATTTGCTAACTTTATTATTGCCTTTTCTGTCCGACTAGTTGGGTGATACTAAAACAATTAGACCCTTCGCCCTCAAGGGCCACAGGTCAATAGCCCATTCGGCTTCGCCTCATGGGCTATGGACTCGTATCCCTTGCAGGCTACGGGTCTAATTGTTAATAGGTATGTTTAAAATCAAGTTTGGAAGTCAATGAACTGTTTGTTAAATTATAGCAGAATTGAGTGTATTCCAATGAAGTATGCAGTTGTTTTTACAAGTTGTGCTGCCTTAAGTAAAACAATAAAAAAGGAATAATACTGTAATTATTTGTAGCATAAACTGATTTTAATAAAATAAACTAAAATGTATAATTTGTCTGAGTATTTTATATCTGTTAGAGTGTAATTTTCAATTCATCTTATTGGGATAATGATGATAATAATATTATTATTTAACCCATGACCTCAGGATTAGATAACCATTGCTCTACTGATTGAAGTACATGCTATGGTCAGAGTGGAGCAACTAGAGTTTCTCAAAGCCAGTTTCCACTTGTGGTGGGACTTTGTCCCTTGCAGTTCGCTAGCTCACTTTCTTTCACAGTCAACTTGTGGCAAGTCTATGGAGCAACCTTTTCATACAGTATTTGTACATCATTTTATTGCATTATGAATGTGTCAGAATAGACATACCCCTTCTCGCTACTTGGATGTATTGGAATAAGACCTTATTTCACCATTCAACAGGCCTGAGGTTCCTTTTTCTCATGACTAAAAAAAATTGAAGGCTCTACTCATGATGAACAAGGATGCATATCTTCCCCATAAGAAATTCCCAACATAATTTTCATCTATTTGCTGAGCAATGATGATGGGCTTGATCTTAATGCTATTAAATGAGTTGGTTATTTTGTACGTTTTAATTTCTAGTTTTAGACCCTTTCAGTGGTTTAATTTGATATAACAATTATTTATGCCTCTGCTTCTGAGCTTTTGTTGGTATAATTTTCAATAATAATTATTTTGATTTTTGTAAAATTTTGTTGACAAGTGTATTAAACAATAATTATTTTACAGTAAATAAGAAACAAGGCTAAAATCCTGACAGTAACGAGTTGTTAAAAGCTCAAAGCTGGTGTTCAGGAAGAATGCCTCGGTATTAAAGGCTAGATGTGTCAATAATGAGATCCCACTTGAGGTGCCTGGCAGCATCTTCAATGATGAGGAATGTAAACAAGCTTCAACATCTGATTTTTAATAATTTGTTCGATCAAGAAAGCACTCACGCTTCACAAGCTGAGCACCGTGGCGGAGCTTGTCAATCAACTCTATTTCACATGTGCATGTGTGCGTGTCCACGTGCAGCAACGTGCAACCGTCCATGCAACCAACGCAAATTGACTCGTCCCCAGGGATAGTCCGGGTTTTGATTGATTATTTGCGGTCAAGATGGCGGCCGACATGGACGAATTGCAACCTCCGTATTCGCTTCATTCGATGAGTAGTGTGGATTCTGAACATGATGACTTTGAGTTTACTGATGATGAAGATGTAATGCAAGCCAGTCAACAAGTCTTCGTGCTGAGGGAAAAGAAAGGTGTCATTTATCCCCTCGATTATAAGTACAGAGTGGACGTGGGTGAGTTTAATTGTATTAGTTTTGAACTTGTCATTGTAAAATGCAGACTGCAGACCAGGGGTAAAATGTTATAACTAAAGTTAT
>NC_090869.1:49992537-50000037 GCF_036669935.1 Montipora foliosa | reverse complement strand
TAATTGTGCCTTGCTTTCAGATACCTGTTATCCAGGTTATTACCCACGTTTTGTCAATGCACCAACTGTTATCACTTTGGTTGGTCTGCCAGCTAGAGGCAAGACATACACAGCAAAGAAACTGGGCCGTTACCTCAACTGGATTGGCATAAAAACTAAAGGTCAATTGATAATAATGATAATAGTAACAATAATAATAATAATAATAATAATAATAATAATAATAATAATAATAATAATAATTATTATTATTAATATTATTCATTTTATTATTCAATGTGAAGACAAAGAACATTTTTTAAACATGTTCATTCTAATCTATAATGTCTTGTATACATTTTTATCAAGGTTCCTGGTTTGTTTGAACAAGTTCTGGGAAAACTATATGATTGTATCTTTATTTTGATGTACATGTGCACATATTAAAGGACCCTGGTCACCCACTTTACAGTGCGTGCCCGCAACACTTCAGTCGCCATTTTCGGTGCCCCGTGAAACTCGGAATTCTGTGACTTTTAAAGTAATTAATCTGTTTCCATCGGACATCAAATGGGCTATACAATTCTGTTTTCCATGGAAAAATAAGCTACAATCTTAAAAAACCTTGAAACACTTTGAACATTCTCGCACCGTTTTCGTCCCCCTCCCTTTTTCAATGTTGGTGTAGCCAGTCAAAGAGGAAAATGTCGTCTCAACACTGTCAAGGGGAAAGGGGTGTTTCAAGGATTTTTGGCGAGGATTGTGTGAGTTGCAAAAAGCCATCTGGTTAATATCAGACGTTGTCATTTATTGTTAAGTAGTTTTCTTGAATAGTCCAGAAAGACGGTGCTAGCTGGGAAGATCTTGCTGTAACTTTTGTTTGAAAGATATGAATTGTCTAGATTTCGGTAGAAATAAATAGGAAATGTTATTTTAGGTCTTTAAAAATAACATTTGAATACAGCCTGGCCACAATAGTCACGGGTAGGAGAATTGTTTTTTTCTCAGACATAAAGGTTAAGTGTGATTAGTCACACAGTTCAATGAAAAAAGCAAGTATGGTGTACAATAGGAAAACCTCGGCGGAAGAACGAGCACTCATCAGATTTCTGTACATGGAAAGGAGGTATTCTCTGCGAGAAATTGCAGCAAAAGTGGACCGATCTGCAGCAACAGTAATGAGAGTGCTAAAAGAATTTAACACTCCTTCAACGTATTCGGAAACTCACGGAAAGGTCACCCACCAAAGAAGAGGAAGGCCAAGAAAGTTGTCATCCAGAGAAGAGAGACTCCTTATAAGGGCTCTTCTCAAACTGAGACGTACAGAAGGTAACTTTACTGCCAAGCGACTCATGAATGAGGCAAACATCTCGGAAAGTGATGTGTCACTTCGCACTGTGGGAAGATTCTTAAATAGCAAAGGGTACTTTTATCTCCAAGCCCGGAAAAAAGGGCTGCTTACTAACAATGACAAGAGCTTACGTGTTGCATTTGCCAAAAAGGTGAGAGAAGAGTATGACACGGAGTTTCAAAGAAAAGAAATACAAGACTCTTCATTCAAGACAATGACCCAAGCCAGAATTCAGCAGTCGCAAAGACTGCTTTGCAACAAGTGGGGGCAAAATTGCTTAAGATACCGCCACGCAGTCCTGATCTAAATCCAATAGACAGTGACAACTTGCATGACAGCGCTATTGAGGAACAATTAGAGCGAGAGAGTTTCACGCAATTCAAGGAAAGAGTGTAAAATACAATTGTTCAGTTTCCAGTAGCCAAAATAAACAATTTAATAGAATCCATGGACAGGCGTATACAACTAATACTAGAAACACAAGGACAGAGACTAAAATATTAAGTATGTATCTTTATGTTTTCAGATAAATATAATGCAATTGACATTTACAAAATTATCCTATTGAATATTATATAATAATCACTGATAATAGTTTGGAACTACCATGTAATATTTATTACTTTGTATTTGGCAACAGATGTAAAAAAAGGAAATCTGCATTGTCTATGTACTGTGTATGTTTTGCCTTAGTCGAATCACGTGCGGTAAAGGTCACAACGGTTTACCGTTGTCAAAATAGAAGTTGGTCTGTTGACAATCTTATTTTATTACATGTCATGGTTAACCGTTGTGAAAAGGCTGAATTTTACTATGGCATTGAGGCTGTTCTTGAAAATTCATTTCAATTATAACTAATGTCTTCTACAAGGTGATTTTCAACCGAGAAATACGACTAAGGAATGCGATAAAAGGCAAAACCTAATGGTAAACCGTACGGTTTACCAGCGTTTGTTTACACTTTACACTCCGTCACCATCACGCAATACTGTAAAGTTGCATAATATGTTTATTGGAATATGCTGAGATTCGCCGATCCTTTGGTGGGAACTCGTTCAACACTTATCCCGAACTGTTGTCGTTACTGTTTGGGGACAGAATTAATTTGGCGAAACATTTTGGACAAGGCGGAACGTTTCTTTGCTCGCCGGGTGGAATCTGCGAAAAGAAGTTGAAGATTTTCCACCTTACTCGCATCATTTCGGTCTCCCGTTCATCTATGCAGCCTCCCTTAATGAACACTAACTCATGCTTGCCTGTGCAGAATATCGGAGTGTCAGTGTCAAAGACAATGTCTTTAGCGTAGTGGCACTTCGGTGCTGGCAAATGAACTGTCTGCCCCTCCAACAGAAGAAGCATATCGTGCCAAGGCAAGACCTGTGGACTCCAGCGAAAGTCATTAAGAAAAATAACCTCAGCAGATTCAGCGCCAACCCAAGCAAAATTGCTAGTAGCGGGATTACTAAATGTATTGTAGATGACAGTCAACGGGTTTAGTAAAAAGGTCTTGCCACAATTGGCACTACCATAGATTAGAATATTTCGGTACTTGCCGCGTCCTTTCTCAAGTAGCTCACGCACAGCACTCTGAAAACTTCCACCTCTTAAATTATTGCGTGCGAGAGTATCCTCTGCAACTTCCAACCACTCTCCATTGCAGTTAGCGATACATGGACCTTCTAGAGCTTTTTCTAATATGTCCATCCTTGTCATTTGTTTCCTTTTTAATTTTTCCTCTGCTTCCTCCATTTCCCATCCTACTTGTATGGCCTTGTCAACAACTTTACTTCTTCTGTTAGCGATGAATTGCGCTAAATCTTCCTTTCCCTCTTTCATCTGTCGAGACGCTAGAGCAAGAAGCTCTAGCCTGGACTTTATTCCTTTTGCTACGACTAGCTTTGATACATCGAAAATACTGAGTCAAGGTGCCTTCCGATTTCTGGTTTTCTTTGCTTTTCTCCTCGTTCCACCGCGTTCCGTTGTTGTCAGACTGGCCTCTTGTGTTCGAGGTGGGGCGCTGTTGACCAAATCTGGATGATTCATAGACTGAACATACTCGGGATCTCCTTTTGTTGTGTATCTCCAGGCGCTATAATAATTGGACTGAACAGACAAAAAATTCACTTGAATGGAATGATTGTCATCGAGATAATTTCGCACACCCAACCATCGGCGTGGATGCGACAGCTTTAATGCCATGTGGTAATGCGTCCCCCCTGAAGAATGCTGCTCTTGACTACAAACCCACTGCACAATATCAGCTAACCCGCTCCTTGTCTCATTGAATGCTTCCACCACCGTTCTAGCAAAACAAGTCTCTCGTTTGAAATTTTTCAAGATTGGCTTGACTGTAAGTAATTAAATACACGCTACGCACTTCGCGATGCAAAAGCCTCTGTCGCGATCCCACATGGAGGTCTTCTGAACATCCCTTATCCCGCAAGTGTTCACTTCCCTGGTCACTTTCCTCCTCTGACGTGTCTTCAATACTCTCCTCATAACAGTTAAAATCTCCTTCAGAAGTTGCCATTATCAAAACAAATATTTACTAGCGTTGTAATCCTCTTCGCACTTTTACACAACAACAGCAACAACGCATAATACCCACGCGTTGCCCTAACAATAACTTTCTAAGTCTCACTTTCATCTTCTGCGCATGCTCAAAGAAATTCCCGCCACTTCAGACAATCTTAGACAAAAACCTTGAAACACTTTGAACATTCTCGCACCGTTTTCGTCCCCCTCCCTTTTTCAATGTTGGTGTAGCCAGTCAAAGAGGAAAATATCGCCTCAACACTGTCAAGGGGAAAGGGGTGTTTCAAGGATTTTTGGCGAGGATTGTAGCTACTGTATGTTTATTAGAATTTCATTTTCTACGATCATTTATGTATGACTTGCTCTTCACAACATGTTATTGAGTGGAAATGGAAATCATTGTTGAACCTTGGAATGGCAGCAAGGAGTACTGTACAGTGTACCTCAATTGTAATTCCTCGAAGACCAGAGGGCATTTAATGGTGGTCAGAATGATCAATCTAGTCAATCAAAAAAATTAATTATTATTTTTGGAAAGTGGAAAAATAATTTCCTTGGACTACATTGCAAGGAATCACGAACAGCGAATTCACCGTCAGATCAATGATTCTGGTTCAAATAATCTTATGTGTGTCGTCCACTTGAGCTAGCTTATTGCACTGAACACGGGCAAACATTTAAATACTGATCTCTATTAATTACAATCTGTAAAAGGCTTTATCTTTTCGCCATTCATTTCATTTTCTCACCGATAATAAACTGCCTTTTGTGGAACTGAGTAAGCTTGTGTGTGACATATTTTGATTTTTGATCTGGAAAGTAAAAACTATAGAGGTCAGCTGGTGTTTAATGTAGTGGAAGAAGAAATTTGTGTTGGATTCAAGACCCTTTTGAAACTTGAAAACGAAGAAATTTTAGGAACTTAGAATAAGAGCATTTCATCTGATGCTACAACTGTGTATTGCGTGCGTGACAAATGAAACCATCTTTAGTTTACTTTTACTTAGACTAGTCACTAAGTACTGATTATCACCACAGTGTATTTACAAACTGAAAGTACTGCAGAAGCAATGAATTAAACGAAATTAAACTGTCTTGCCTTGTTTTCATTGCCAACTGCTTGGTTATGAAATAAATATAGGAGAGCTGATGAAAATATAGATCTTGTGATTATTTTTGGTTTGGTCAAGTCCCAAGAGTAATTAAAACACCAAAGTCCTGTTGTCAACAAGAACAATTGGGCATGGCTGACTAGGGTCCTTTAAAATCTAGTATACTTTTGGTTTTCATACTAGTCTTATAGATATTTTGTTATTGTAAAGTGTAAGGTATAGTAATTTCGAAATCTTAAAACAAAGGGAAGTGAAGAATAATTGTAAAAATTTGTGCAAGGATATTTCATTTTAAAACGTTTCCCCTATATTTTTATGTTGACTTCATAGACATACTGAGTATGAGGCAAATGAAGTTGAAATTTATTGATGAGGTTAAACGAAGTTTAACCAAGTAAACAACAAGGAGTGACTGCAGCCAATTGGTCAGTGGTTTTAGTATGCGTGGAATTCCTCGTGCTTTGGGCTGTAGCGCTTATTTATCAGTGTGGCGGGTAGTAGGAGCATTGTGTGTGAAGCAGTTAGCGGTGTTTGTTCCCTCCTTGACTTTTAGTGCAAATGATTGCGCATTTTCTCTAAATGAACAGCAAAAGGTGTAATTATAATTATTATTATTAAAATTTACTATTAATTATTTTCTCTAAATTTAGTCTTTAATGTCGGTGAGTATCGCAGAAGAGCTGTTGGGTCTGATAAACTGCATGACTTCTTTAGAGTGGACAATACTGAAGCCTACAAAATTAGGAGGTATGGAAGAGAGTTGACGTACATCCCAGAGTTTTTACTCCTTAGCCAGTTATGCATTTCCAGTCATAATGCATCCTTTTAGGGTTTAAAAACTTCAACCACTACACTCATCAAACGATCTGCTTACCATTATAATTATTATTAACTCACAAATTAAGGTGAGTTGCCTTAAATACAGATATGGGTAAACCAGTATAGCTTTTTCATCCCCCCCCCCCAATCCCCCCCCCCCCCCCCAAAAAAAAAAGGCAAACTTTCCAAATGAATTCTATAAGACACAAGCTTTAACCACATACATGCAGCCTTCTCAAAACCGGCCGGCCGACGGCTCAATGAGCCGCCTCCTCAGAAAGCTTGACCGTCTCCTTCCAGTCAGAAAATGTCAGACAACACAATTTTAGCTCGAACGTGAAGTCACTGGAGATATTATAAAAGCTTGAAAACAGTTTGTTTCACGTACAAATTCGCGTCCGCAATATTTTTTGGCGTCGCGCACATGAAATGTTTATTTAACTAACATTCCAGTATTTATTGTCAGACTCCAAGCAAGTGTCAATTCCATATGTGAAATTGCATCTGTGAGTGTCTAAATTTAAAAAATTCCCTAGGGGAGCATGCCCCCAGACCCCCCTAGAAGCTTGCGTCCTTTGGGCACTCGCTTGGCCTGGGGTGCCTATACCACCAAACCGTCTCCGCCTTCCTTATGACCTGCTCCCGAAAAATATTTTGAGAAGGCTGATACATGTATCAATCATAAATTACATTTACGTGCATACTATATACGTAATAAACACCTGTCAGTCAACAGCATCATGGTTGTTTTAAATCCACGTAAATCAGCGGCTGAGTTCACACATTTGTCACAACGTATTATTCAGGCTTTGGCTTTTTCTCTTTCTCCTCTTTCTTGCCATGTGACTGAGGCCAACTTTGACATCTAGCAAGCCAGTTCAAGATGACATGTACACATGCACAAGTGTGTCAATAGGACAAGTGTGTCTTGGCTTCCCTTGAATGCAACAACAAAATTATTTAATTATTAGAAATAATAAATAAATTTATTTATTATTTACTCCCAGCTGATTGTATTAGTATTTCTTCTTAACAGACAATGTGCTTTGGCATGCTTGGAAGATGTCAGTAAGTTTTTGACGCGAGGAGGGCAAGTTGGGGTAAGTGGGCATCTGATTTAAAGTTCTGCAAATTCTTAAAATACTGCATTAATAATATTTTAAGGAGGAAAATATTCATAATAAGATATGAATCACACATTCAAGACTGTTCAATTCAGTCGGCAGCAGTGATCTGTTCTACTTCAATGCATAATAGAACATCACTATGTGAGAAGATTTATACAATTTGTGCAATTTTTTTTGGTTTATAATACAATCAACAGAGTTTCCTCGACTGATTTGCGAGGATAGATTATGTGTATGACCTTTGTTCAAGTACAAAATATTCATCAGGTTTGAGTACTTTTGAATTATTGTTTGTACCATCATTAATGCATTCACACCTCAAACGCCCTAGGACGAGCCCCATTGATGATTAAAATCGTCTGGCGTTATAGAGTAAAATCTACTTAGAAGTGTTGCTCTCAGGGATCAGTGGGTTAATACTTTTTAAAGAACACTGGTGGGCATGTTTGCTTTTTATTAACTTTGTGCTGCTTTTAGTTGTATGCATACAATGTGGTTGCCATAGTAACTTACTTGAAACAAGGTAGATAACAATATGAGATGAAAGTGTACTGCTTTCATCCACTCATTGAGAAGT
>NC_090869.1:49977537-49982537 GCF_036669935.1 Montipora foliosa | reverse complement strand
GCAGGCATTCAAATTGTGTGCCAACATAATGAAAAGCAAATACGTACGACTGCCCTCTAGCGCAGAAAGACACGCATGAGCAAATCATTCACATTTGGTTTTTGTTTCTATCATTGGGCACGCTTGTGGAAAAGGTTTTAAGGCCAATTTGCAGTAGTAGTAATCGAATCGATTTAGGCCTCACGAAATTGTTTTTTGACTCAAATTAATTTTGCACTAAAGTGAGTCAGTGAGCTTCTTTAACATACTTATATAAGGCCATGTGACCATGCAACCAGAAGCCGAGTTCGTAAAGAATGGGAATAATCATGAAACGACTTGTTAAAATTGCTGTGGTACGTTATTTGAAGAGCTAGTGGGTTAACGGAAGTCAGAACTAAACTTAGTAGTCGATCGATTTGAGGACTGCACTACAAGGAAGCTTGTTTTCATCTGTCAAGAACTAAAAAGACCTTCCTTACATACTCAATGTAAAGCAGTTAATTTTCAATTTTATACGCAGTAACGAAAATAGGGAAGTTGATTAACACTAATGTAAACAAACAATTCACCGGTAAACATTTTTGGAAGGCTTGCTATCAGTCGGTACTCGGACACCTTGAATGGCGATCTTAAGGACGGTGCCTACTATTGTTATTGCGCATACGCTCTGCGCATCTTGAGGTACTCGGATTTCCTATCGGTGATGCTCACTTATACAGGGATATTTTTGCGCGGTTTAAAACTATCCGGAGAAAGTAGATCTTAGTAAGTACTCTTGGTATCCAAAAAGAAAATTGGGGGTAACCATGCATTTTTGAGAGATAATTAAGTTTTAATTTGAGAAAGAACGCCATACATTGCTTTGTATTTTAACGCTTTTTACAAATATTATTCATGAATTATCTTTGAAAAATGCGTGGTTACCCCCAATTTTCTTTTTGGGTTTTAATAACACTTGTTCAGATCTACAGTTCCTGCTTAATCACACACCGGAGCAAAAATATCGTCAATTAGTAGGCACCGTCCTTAAGACTGGAGTACGAGAATGATTTCGTGAACCAGTTTTCAGTTCTCCCCATGCGCATTGAGTTTAGAGGTCAAACTCGCTTTCCCGTCTGGAGGTTGCTTACATTACTCAGAAATGACCTTAAACATTGCTGTGGTTCTTGTGATGAAGACTTATTCCAAAATGGCCGCCATTTTAGTATTTGAGCCCTAGTTGCCTCGTTCTTAGACTTAGAATTCGAAAGAATATTTGACCTTGAACGAGGCAACAAGGACTGATTTGCAAGCAAGCAAAAGAATACTAAAATGGTGGCCATTTTGGAATAAGGTGGATTTTCCTTCTCCTTCAAGTCCGACCTCTCCTTGACTTTATGGTACATAAAGTGAAAAAACCCATCAAAATGCCAGGTGGTCTCCTTTTTTACTTGCAAGTCTTATATTTGTGGAATTCACTCTGGTAGTGATTTTTGTTTTCTCTGCTGTATTCGTTTCTAGGGAATCTATGATGGCATGACACGTGATGAAATCAAGAAAATGGACCCTGAAGAACACAAAGTTTTAGAGGAACATCCGTTTAATTACAGATATCCAGGAGGAGAGGTACGTGACGTATATGCCTAGTTCTTCGTGTTTCAAACGTACCCTAGTGAGGCAGTTGACAAATACCAAGAGTCTAATGGATGGAAAAAAACTATCCTGACACCGAAAACATTCCATTCTATGATTAGGTGGTTTAGTTCGTAAAGAAACTATGGTGCTGTGTCGGTGGGCAAGTGAAACGCAGAAATTGGTTTATCGACTGAGTTGATATGGTTAATGGATACCAGTTGATAAACCCACATTTTCAGACATTTCTTTTTTTCAAGGATCGAGCTCTATTCCTTTGTAAACTTCTTATTTTGTTTCGGTTAAAACAAAACGTGGCCGCTCATCAGGCGTGGAAACTAAGAACTACGAATTGATGAGACAAATATTTTTGAGGTAGTTGGATATATTTCGGAGATCTTGATATTGGATTCCATTTTTTCCGATAGTGTTCACATTTCGTAGTCTAACAAATGTCCTAGGTTCTTTCTTTCTAATCAAACCCCAACGATTGTACCCAGTATACTGATGTTATACTATAAACTTTAAAGAGTCTAGCCCGCTGCAAGTAAATGTCTTTTTATTTCCTACAGTAGCGGGCAAACATGTAAATAAATTTTGCCAATCGCGAACAGGTTAAGAAGGAGAGTGTGTACAAGAGTAACATTTGACAAGTGACTCAATTTATCATTTTCGTTCTATCCTAAATTAAAAATTCTTAACTTGAACCACAAGCCATTCCTGCTTAATCATTGTCAGAAAAACACTTCTCCAAGCATCCTCATTTTGAAGTTTATTAGAAGTTCGTACAAAAAAAGAGCGCGTTTTCTTTGTTTCAGTCTTACAGCGATGTATGTGCTCGACTGGAACCAGTAATCATGGTAAGCTTCATTTTTTGTTTGTGGATATAGAAATTAACTTAAATGCAAATTTTAATCCAACTTTTTGGGATCCGTGCAAAGTTGGAAATAAGTCCTGGGAATCCAACGAAGAAGGAATTGAAGTATTTGTTCGTTTTAGGAACTGGAACGACAGTCCAATGTGTTGGTGATTTGTCACGAGGTGGGTGGAGATTGTTACTTAATGTTAGTATAGCTGTTGACAGGATTTTTTGGTTCGTACGCAGCCCAGTGTAACTCTTTCTTTCTTTCTCTTTGTGTGGTACAGTCGTTTGTACATCAGGCTTTTGTCGGACCTGAAGCCCAGCTGTACGGCCGTATTCGACTTTTGTTTTCGTGTACATACAACTTTGCTATCGTTTCTTTCTTTTCGCAAGACCTGGTTGCCTTAAGTGCTAAGTCTGGTAAATCCCACCGGAAACATTTTGCTTGTGATGGCTTATCTTGGTTTAACTTGACTCGGATAGTTTAAAGTGTAAGTGGGGGCGGGGGATCGTTATTACAGAAGGGCAGAAATAGTACTTGTTTTACCATTTATTTTGATGATTGTTTGCAAAAGAATTTGGCTTATGATTCGGGTAGAAGAGTGTCTAGACGTATCAAAAGACGCATGCAGTAACCTATTCTGTGTCGAGCTTCAAGTGCCAAATTAAGTCCTCGTAGAATCGAAGGTCAAAATCAGGTCTTAACGGATCTGCATTTTAACAAAATGAAGAAATGAAATGCTTGCATGGTAGTCGTCCGTGTTTATGGTCATATTGCTCTTGTTTATTTGTGAATAAAAACTTTTGAAAAGGCGGAAGTCTCTTCAGTGTCTGTCGAACTGCGCGCTTTGTTAGTCGTTATTGAGAAACGACCAAGACCCCCTAGCCCAAATTTCCCTCAACCGTTTCTCTCGATTGAGGTACAAAACACGAGTGACTTAAACTGGACATGCTAGCAGTTTATGAGTTTGACCTCACCTTATGAACGGTGTTTTTCAAGGATCAATCCCTATTTCTTATCTTACCTCGATGTAGGCTATCTTACAGTGTCTCATGGCGTACTTTCTGGATCACAGTTCTGGTGAGCCTCTTTCTCTCGGAAGACCTTAGACAGCAATGACCAGATCCAGGTTGCTGACCAGCGGTTTTCGTTAAAACAATGGTTTGCTGGGGTGCTCAGTCTCGCGGGCTCAGAAAACCTGGTTGTGGTCATTGTTATTTAAGGTTTTTCCTTTTTTTCACACTTCCTTTATTGCTACAGTCTGCAGTTATTTTTCTTGCGCTTTTACAAAACTAAATTAATAATTCGCTTTCTCGTTAGGAGAACTCCCTAATCTCAGCATTCCGTTTCACACAGTCTTCAAACTTACACCGATTGCTTATGGTGAGTGCGAGACTTATAAAATGAGTTGGTATTTTGGATAACGGAAGAGGGGAAATGGTTGCAATGGGGATGCACACGGAAGAGCAGAAGAATAGAGTACTCCTTTGCATCGTGTCCGCGTTAATTAGCTTGCCATGCATGTACTCGCCTCTCTTGCCTTTTCTCGCAAGATATTTTCTCTTCTCCCTCGAACGAGCCAAACAAGCTTGCTTATAGCACTGAAGAGGAGCAACCCAGAATATTGGCATAGTCCCATGTTAAGGTCTAGGACTTCTGCTTGCAACACTATGCGAGAACAACGCCCATCAACTGATGGCTAGGCTTCTCTACTTACCAGAGAGAGACCGTCAGCCATCGAGGTTTTTCTCAGTCCTCTTACGTAAATCTCCTACACAGTCAACATGGTTCCCAGGGTCGCACTTCGGTCTGTTCCTTTGCTATGGAGGACACGAAAAAGACCGTTGAGGCCCTGGTGAGGAGCAGTGGTGAGAGCACTCGCCTCCCACCAAAACCAGCATACAGCGGATTCCAGCTGGCTGTAAGCTGTGCTCCAAAAAGTCACACATGGACCGTATAGCGGCAGCCACAGGCGCCTTAGTATGCTTTCGGTTCGACCTTGTTGAGTTGCGTTGTTACTGTTGAGTTAGATATGTGTAGTTATGTCTCCTTCTTTAAAATGGTGACTCCATCTTAATTCATTTACGTTTTTGTGAATTAGGCTGTAGAGTGGAGCGATACCCGCTGTTTATAACCTCAAAGAGTAGAACTGATTCAACAACGGAGAGGTAAGGGATGTTAAAATTGCTGTAGGTCAATGCCATAAATGTTACGTTCCTTCGCCGACATGCGCACAGTCATTACTACAATTTTTGACCTTTGTCGTGTTTAACTAAATTTGTATTTCGAAAGTCTTAATGAGGAGTTACGTGTTTCGTTCCATCATGAGACGTACAATACCTTTCCGTTATGCACAGTAGTTTGAAAAGACCCCAGTGATCAGCTGGCCCCAGTTATATTCAAAGGCCGGATAACTTTATCCTATGAATAAGTCATTTTATTATATCTCTCACTTAGTACGCGCGCTGTGATTGGTCAATTTTGCAGGCCGTTGACTACAGTACGACCCGTTGACGGCCTCTAGTTTTCTTTCCCGCGCGCCGG
>NC_090869.1:49970037-49972537 GCF_036669935.1 Montipora foliosa | reverse complement strand
CCTATATTAAAGGAGGAAAAAACTAGTTTGATGTCCAAATCATTGCAGTAGCGCTTGATAAAGTGACGGATCTTTTTCTGAGTTACGACAGAAAAATGGCCTATGTAAGGTAGCTTAAAATAAAATATAGGTAAATATAGGTAGCTTAAAATAAAATATAGGGTTATTTTTAGATCTTTTAGTTGATAATAATGATCCCATTTCTTTTCTAACTAGAGTTTACCGTAAGAAAACCTTTACTGGGTTATTAACTAATTATTTCAGTTCACTTCGTACTCTTACAAAGTGGGTCTCATCAGGACTCTTATTGATAGGGCCTATAAGATTAACAACACCTGGTTGGGGCTACACGAGGACATACTAAGCTTATGGAAATCCTAAAAAAGAATCTTTTCCCTGCCCATTCAATTGAAAGGGTTGTAAACCGTTACATTGCTGGGACCCCAAGTAATCATTGTCCCCAGGGTTCCCTTCCCACTTCACCTATATTTTATTTTAAGCTACCTTACATAGGCCATTTTTCTGTCGTAACTCAGAAAAAGATCCGTCACTTTATCAAGCGCTACTGCAATGATTTGGACATCAAACTAGTTTTTTCCTCCTTTAATATAGGCAACTTGCTTGGTGTGAAAGACCCTATCCCTGGCGGGCTTCGTTCACGAGTGGTTTATAAGTTTGTATGTGCGGGCTGTAATGCCTGTTATGTCGGCGAAACAACTCGGCATTTTTCCACACGCGTGCGTGAGCACTTAGTCAGTGATAGGGCCTCTCACATTCTCAAACACCTACAGAATTCTGAACAATGTCGCGCCCTGTCTTCAGGGGATTGTTTCCATATTTTAGATCATGCCTCTACGACTTTTCAACTCAAGATAAAAGAGGATTTTCATATTCAAAGAGAACAACCTTCTCTTAATCAACAATTGCATCACGTAAATCTAAAACTATCCTTTTAATTCTCACATTGTCGCGTTTTATGTACATTCCGTTGTTACTGGCATAATTAGCACTTTTTCCCGACTTATGAATTCAACTTAACGCTTCGTACATTAATCAACTGAAGATGACAGAAGTATCCGTCGAAACATGTCTTGTAATTTCAAAAGTTTTGTCATTTTCTTTAAATTTTTAACTTGCCTGCTGATATCAAGATGCTTTGGAAATAAATAAGCACGAGTAAAATTTTTCAAAGACGACCAAAATTGTACGAGTCCCTGGGGGGAGTGCAATTTGTAGTGCTTATTTATTCCAAATTGCACGAGAAAAATCATGTGATTACTCAATTATAGCGCGAGTTTCAATTGAGTGTCGTAAAACCAAAACCAAAGTAATTACTTTGGCCAATCAATCAAGGACGGAGACAATCCAGTAGAGCAATCAAAACTCAAGGTAATTACACGTAGCCGACACAAAGCCCGGGAAAATGAGCCCGCGCGAGCCACGATTGTTTATGGTTTCACTTCTGATTGGTTGAAAAATTGGCGCGAGAACTTTGAACCAATCACTGAGTAAAGTAATGCAAAACCGGGGACAGCTATTCTTAGAGTTATTTTCATAGAGTTATGTCGAAGAGTTAGAGTTAAGTTTCCAAAATCCTGATTTCAGGATTTTGGACTGCCAAAATCCTGAATTCAAGATTTTGGATTTCCGAAATCTTGAATTCAGGATTTGAGATGGTTAAGCAGAAGAAAGGCACGCGTATCACGCAATCAGGGAAAATTTGCGCCATAAATTGCGCCATCCAGGGCTTGCGCTTGATTTGAAAACAAAAGATTTGCTTGGTTCTGACCAAACCCTGTTGTTTATTAGCCAATCATGATCCAGAATTTCGATGTGTACTTTGCACTGGTACTACATTTTTTCCACTGTGTTACACTTGAACTGCACTGCTCTCAGTCAATCAGAATCGAGTAATTTTTTCATGTATATTATTACTGGGTTGCCGTATGGCAATCCCAGTCGGAAAATGGGTAGATTTTCCATTTTATTATTTTTTTTCCGTGTCGGTAAAAGTCTTGCCTGTCTCTCCTCTGCTAAGTGGGTAGTGGGAAATGCGTAGATTTCTCTGGTGGACACAGTAGAACGATTAACTTAACCGGCAATGGCGTCGAAAGTCATGTAACGCAAATGACGTTTTAGTGGATCTTGAACAAAATATACCCTTATGAAGCTCAATAATGGCAAATCAATTGGATACTGAACAAGACAGGCGGTGGAATCTTAAAAGCGACGATTAATGGACTTCGAGAACAATCTGTCGCCCGTCGAGCCGTCTTATACCAAGTGTGCTGTTATGTAGAACACTGAAGATTCGTAGGGCAGCGATAATAGTGAATTCAAAGACTAGACCAGGTGGATTGGATGGGATTTCAAGCGTTAAAATCGCTGAAAAGGTAAGATTTTCGTAGCGATGCACATGCGTGTCTTCACCACATGTTCCTTGGATCGCACATAATTGTGTTTTCACTCAAAATATTCGCTTGTTTTCGCTTTCGCTCGA